>NC_089848.1:125634743-125752243 GCF_035609145.1 Eleutherodactylus coqui
AGAAATTGCTAAGAAATTGAAGATTTCCTACAACGGTGTGTACTACTCCCTTCAGAGGACAGCACAAACAGGCTCTAACCAGAGTAGAAAAAGAAGTGGGAGGCCGCGTTGCACAACTAAGCAAGAAGATAAGCACATTAGAGTCTCTAGTTTGAGAAACAGATGCCTCACAGGTACCCAACTGGCATCTTCATTAAATAGTACCCGCAAAACACCAGTGTCAACATCTACAGTGAAGAGGCGGCTGCGGGATTTTGGGCTTCAGGGCAGAGTGGCAAAGAAAAAGCCATATCTGAGACTGGCCAATAAAAGAAAAAGATTAAGATGGGCAAAAGAACACAGACATTGGACAGAGGAAGACTGGAAAAAAGTGTTGTGGACGGATGAATCCAAGTTGGAGGTGTTTGGATCACAAAGAAGAACGTTTGTGAGACGCAGAACAAATGGAAAGATGCTGGAAGAATGCCTGACGCCATCTGTTAAGCATGGTGGAGGTAATGTGATGGTCTGGGGTTGCTTTGGTGCTGGTAAGGTGGGAGATTTGTACAGGGTAAAAGGGATTCTGAATAAGGAAGGCTATCACTCCATTTTGCAACGCCATGCCATACCCAGTGGACAGCACTTGATTGGAACCAATTTCATCCTACAACAGGACAATGACCCTAAACACACCTCCAAATTGTGCAAGAACTATTTACAGCAGAAGCAGGCAGCTGGTATTCTATCGGTAATGGAGTGGCCAGCGCAGTCACCAGATCTGAACCCCATTGAGCTGTTGTGGGAGCAGCTTGACCGTATGGTACGCCAGAAGTGCCCATCCAACCAATCCAACTTGTGGGAGATGCTTCTAGAAGCGTGGGGTGCAATTTCGCAAGCTTACCTCAACAAATTAACAGCTAGAATGTCAAAGGTGTGCAATGCTGTAATTGCTGCAAAAGGAGGATTCTTTGACGAAAGGACAGTTTGATGTAAAAACAATGTTATTTCAAATACAAATCATTATTTCAAACCTTGTCAATGTCTTGACTCTATTTTCTATTCATTTCACAACGCATGGTGGTGAATAAGTGTGACTTTTCATGGAAAACACAAAATTGTTTGGGTGACCCCAAACTTTTGAACGGTAGTGTACATAAACAGTATACAGCACCAAACAAGTGGAAACCCGGCTCTCCGGGCTCCATACATAGAGGGAGAGCAGCGAGTACTGGATGTGAGGGGGGGATGGGGCTGTTATGTCCGGCAACTCATCTACGGCTGCACTTCTATGGCAATGCTGAACAACGGACATCATATCGCAGCTGCAGATGTGAATGTAGCCTAAGGTGGTACTACTTGAGCACTGCATGGTGCTAATTTTTTTGTGGCTCGCAGGATGGCATCATGTGGGCACTATGTGGCAGTATTATTTAGACGCTCCATAGAGGAGAAGGCAGTACAATGTTTTACTGGGAAAGCCACAAGCCCGACTGCAGGCTAATAGCCATGACATGGATTGTGTCTTCTTAATGGCTGAAGGTTATCTCTACTAAAGTCCATTATAACTGTATGTATATGTGTGTATATATACATATATATAGGGGTTGACAAAAATATGGAAACACCTTACGAAATGCATGGGATTTTAACCATTAGCACTAAGCTACCTTTTTGACCCTTGCTTGGCTGAGACCTTTCCCGCCAAATTTGTGTTCACCTCTTGCCCTGCTCTGGTGGTTTTGGGAGCCAGCTGATAAGAGCAGCTGAGTGGCTTAAACCTCTGACCAATGGGACCTTGTTGCACAGGCAGATGTTCACTTCTGCCCAGCAGCACCTGCGCCATATTACCTCCACTTATGATTTATAATCCCATGTAACTTATTTCAATAAGACATGTAGAGACTGATTTTAAGGCATGCATTTTGTACGGTGTTTCCATATTTTTGTCCACCCCCTGTATACATACATAGGACAATTCTTAAGTTTGCTGTTTATAGGTTTCCGGTCTTACTCTGCATGTGGATGGCGGCTTCTGCTGCCATCACTGTTGATGTGTAACTTTTGGCTTTATTTCATACAAGAAGAACAGGTAATCGGCTGGTTAGTGACTACATGTATACATATATCTCCTGTCATTGCGGGAACATCTTGGATTGCACAAGTGTTCTATGTACTATTTCAATCAGCTAAACCAACCAACCAGCCATAAGTCCGTCCGTCCAAATTCTTATTTCTTGGCCCTCTGTCGCAGCTATAAAACTACCGGGGACATCGCTGCTCTCTTATAAAATAAAGCCAACCTAAAGGGCTGCAAAAGGATTTCTGGAACCTAGAAAGGCAGGAGCGCAGCTACGGGGGCTGCCGGGGCATGTGTCTGGGGTACTAAGTGCCAGGAGGCACCAACAAGACACCTTGCCATGACCAGGGTATTTATGGTTGGGTGGCAAACTGAACTTTTGCCACATGTTGCCCTAGAAAGATGGCTTTCCCTTGTCCTGGAGAACTAATTTGCATATATTTTTACATATATATATATGGGGGTTGGACAAAACCTCTATCCTGTAAAGGTCCCCATTCACCTCCTAAAGCTGTCGGCTGATTACACTGGACAACACAAATATACTTTTTCCTTTCTCAGAATGGTTAAATTACCCTAAGGGCTGAGTCACATGGGCGATCTGGGAGCCGATGTGCCCGCGTTACTGCATGAAGAAGACGGCCGCACTGCCGGAAGAAAGAACACATGACTGCCAATGGATCCGGTCATGTGTTCTTTCTCCGCACCTACAGTGCAGCCGTCTTATCCTGCAGTAACACGGGCACATTGGCTCCCGGATGCGCCAGTGTGACTGAGCCCTTAATTTTGGGTCGAGAAGCACAAATATGACATTAATCTTGTTTATTAGCTCCGGTTCATCAAAATACTAAAAATACATTTTGAAGTTCTTTCTTTTTTTAAAATAACTAAACTCCCCTAATTTTGGGTCAAGAAAAGTGAATGTGGCGTCATATTTTAGGAGGATAGACAGGCTGGACTAGATGGACATTGTCTTCCTTCGGCCTTACGAACTATGTTACTATGTTACTATGTTACTATGTTTAGTTTGGTGCACCTGACTTGTAGATGCACCAACCTCACATAAAGTCATCCCCTAACTGGATCCTGAAATATTGGCGATTTGCAGTCTTTATGATTGGAGTCATTCCATGTTTCTGGGCATTAAATGTCCCCTCACCGCAGGGAACAAACATTCTCCGAAGAGTTTTCACAATTTCCCGGCATCCTGGATTCTAACCTGAAATTACAGAACAAAACAAGTTGGAGACGCGGAACTGCCTTCTTTTATTGTCCTAAATACAATTCTGAGATTTCAGCATTTCGATCTGATTTACATTTTAGTTATTCCACTATTTGACTATATACACATTTGCATATTTAATGATTTCACTCGCCTGACCTTGTGGCTCTGAGTAAAGGGACACATATTTAACCTAAACGGCTGACGTCTCAGAGCCGAGAGCGAACTCCAAGCCTTCAATGTCACGTCCGATGATGAAATGATTAAGAAACACCTATTTTCAAGTCGGAAAGACTTTCACTGTTGACCAGTTTTATGAAGTTGTTTCCCCCAGCTTCCCCTTACACATCAATGTACGGCTCAGCCTTGTATTTAGGGAGGTAAGCCACAGCCGGACTGCTCTGATGGCCATTGATCTCCAGGAGAGCAAAGGGATGGGGCATTGAACGTCAACGTCCCCGATCCTGCTTGGGGAAGAGTTGAGTGGCCCCACTGACACATTAGAGAGTTGTCTGGCTCCACTATTATCAGAAGGTTCGGATAACTCAACACTATTGTTATTGAGGGCCTAGGAATCACTGTGAGAAAACAGTACCCCCTCCGGACCCCAGCTGCAGAAAAGTGAGCTACAGCCTTGAGAAAGAACAAACTTATTGAATGGGAAAGACCAAAGTTAAAGTTCGACGGAGATCTGAGTGACCTGTAACTGTGGATCAATATACAGAGTGCGGTCAAACAGCCGGATCCAGCGCCATATCCCACTACTGGTGGCCCATAGTGAAATAGCAATAGTGTACCAGAATAGGAAGCTATGGATGCGCTACACTATAGTGTGGCTAACGGACCCCTGAAGGCCACGGAACGTGAATTTCACTTTTATGCTGTGACCCCAGTAAAAGATAGATAGTAAAGCCCAATAGCAAAGCAATCTGTGAAAAGCAGAAATCCGCTTCCTGCGCCTGCCTAAGTCCTGCGGGACTGAAGTGAGGAAACGTAAGTTCTGGTAGGACGGCCGATGCAAAAGTGTACTGGAAGAGGACCAAAAGTCGCTCAAAAATACACCGCTGTGAATGAACCCATTGAAATCAGTAGACAGCTCACTGGTTGGACCGACAAACTAATAATAATTAAAATGTAACCTTTATTAGAAAAAATTAAAATTGGTCTATAAACAAACAAACATACATTAAATGTGCAGCATCTACACTCGTGGGACTAGATCCCGAACAAGGGAAGTTATTTCTGATACTTTTAGCTAGGATAGCAGCTGACTAATAGAGCCCACATGAGAGAAGGAAAGTTAGATGTATAGAAAAAATAACAGATAGCATGTCAGTCTGGATGGTGTTACTCTGTCAGTCCACCATCCGGGCTGACATGCTATCTGTTTGTTATTTTTTCTATACATCTAACTTTCCTTCTCTCATGTGGGCTCTATTAGTCAGCTGCTATCCTAGCTAAAAGTATCAGAAAGAACTTCAATCTACACTTCTGAGTACTATTAACGTAGCATAGACTAGAGTCATCCTTCCCAGCTATTTGATAAAGATGTTTAGATCAGCAATCTAGAGGGAGATATGCCTAAAAAGCACATATGACTAACCAGGCTATCATTTCATCTATATGTGCCATTTGGGATAACTCTATCAGGCACGATATCTATGAACGATCGTCTTTCATTAACTAAATATAAGGAAAGAGACAGGCTATTAGGCTATTCCCTAAATATAGGGTAATAGGTACGCTAGATTCTTATGATTCTTGATTCAACTACTATACAGAGAAACTATGGCATGTTAGCCACCTTGGTTACACCATAAGGCCGCCTGCACACGAGCGTTCCGGATTCCGCTAGCGGATTTTCACGCGCGTATGGTACCTAAATGTGCTTGCGGATAGGCGCGGATGCGTGAAAAATCACGCGCGGATATACGCGGATGTGTTGCGGAAAAAAACGCGTAGAAAAACCAGCAGACACCCCTTATTGTAAACCCAACCCCTAGAGAACTGCCCATTCCTTGGAAAACAGCTTAAAAACCAACACCCAGACTCCGTTTTGTCCCTCTTGCTTGTGCGAGCACCGTTACATTATTCTGGCAACATGCTTTCACCCGGTGAGCAGATGTCTTTGTGGGCATGGTTGATCCATGTAACTTTTTTCAGGCGCTTCTCCAGCGTGACTTTATTTCAGTCACTGCAAAAAAATTCACAAGAGGAAGGCCGCCTGCACACGGGCGGAAATCCCACGGCGGTATTTCCCGCGGGATTTCCACCGCTGAAAGTCTGCATAGGAGTGCATTACAATACACACTCCTATGCAGACGGCCGCGGCATGTCCTATTTTTGTGCGGGGCACTCACCCGGCCGCCGGCTACGGTCTGCGCATGCGCTGGCTGCGCGGCAGCCGGCACATGAGAGAGCCGGGGCCGCCAGGCGCGGGTGAGTACGCGCTCGTCACTGCAGGCTCTCGGGTCGGGTCCCGCGGCGAGAATTCTCGCCGCCGGATCCGACCCACTCGTCTGCAGGCGGCCGAATTCATTACTACAGATTTTGCATTCTTGCATCCTGCATTGGCAAGAAATACTACCTATCTCCCTCTACAAATTTGCCTGTGAAGCTCTGTGCTGTGTGTTGGGACGCCTCCTACCATGCCTACTTCCTGTAGTCATAGCAACCAGTGACTCCATCTGCAGCTGCACTGCGGATGTACTGCGTGAAAAAACGCACCCATTCACTTGTATTGGAGGCTTCAGGCGCAGAATCCGACCCAAATTAGAACAGGTCGCAGATTTTTGCACGAGCGTGAAAAAACGCGATACAAATCCGTCCGTCTGGGGACAACTGCGGATCCTCATAGGAGTATATTGGCTGCGGTCTGGGGCAGATAATGTGCCTAAAATAACGCGCTGGAAATTCCGTTCGTGTGCAGGCACCCTTAATATGAGAATCCCTGGAGAGCATTTCAGCCCCTGATGAGCCTGCTTCGGGGCAAAACGCGTTGGGCTACTTAAACATCACAAAATTATCAATAGAATAAGTGTCATTTTTTGACACCTTTTTGAAGTATCGGTGTAAAGGAACTTGGAATTTATGAATGGAACAAATGCAATCTACGTTCCATTCCTAAAATTTTGGTGGCAATCTGTTTTCCAATAACATTGTACTTCGAGGCCCTTTATCATCCAGGGAGCCTGGATATACAATATATACATGATGTATCCCTTGTTCGGGTCTGGTCCCACGGGTGTAGATGCTGCACATTTAATGTTTGTTTGTTTATAGACCAATATTAATTTTTTCCAATAAAGGTTACATTTTAATTACTATTAGTTTGCCGGTCCAACCAGTGAGCTGGCAGTTTGATTGTCGGACTCTTCTGCTCCTGTGAGCTAGCATTGAAATCAGTAGGCTCTGTGCACTTTGTAATACTCCGCGTATTTCTGAGCCCAGCGGCTATATTCACATATGGCAGAAGGTTTGTGTCCTCTGAGGGGCTTGTGCAGACATCTATGTGCTTGCTGCTAAAATAACCCCCTTCAGATGTAAAGAACAGACCCCCAGAAGTGTCTGCCGCAGATCCTCCATGTCTGCAGTAACCCATATGGTAATTGCCTTGCAAACACATTATGGCGCCACTTAGGAAATGTCGTTAGAGGTAATATGCGAATCCGACATCATATCCATCACTTCTGTAGCCATTGTTCTGCTGCTGACTCGGGACTCTTGGTGCCGCATAAAACTCGCTGCCACCAGTATGTATTTCCTACATTTGTTTCTTGAGCCATGATATAAAAACTGATACATAATATCACACTGCGCCGATATTATAAAGGAGAGTCCATCTGATTACCATAAGTAGGGCATCTGCACAGATCTGAGAATTTGACACGTTTTGGCACAATTTTTGGAATCCGCATGGAATCTAACGACAGTCTGCCTCCCGTACGTGTGATTGGGGTTCCTGCAGCCCCGACCTCAAGCTACAGAACACTTGTGTGCAGAAGAAAATCCACCGCAACGCGTAGCTTCTACTCCGTCCCACGGATTCTGCGTGCAAAAGCCTGGAAGGATCAGCTGGATGCGGATGAGCAGATTCACACTGCAGATCCTCAGCAGAAACGGGTGAAATGGGGGATTTTTGCCGCGGATCTTTTTGCAAAATTTGGAGCATCCGTAGCGAGAAACTTTATCTGTAAACTTTCCTGGTTCCAGAAATACATCGCCCTGATTGTATGTGCTGCAATCAGCAGGCACAGAGAAAAAGCTGTAAAGGTGACACGGTGGGGGAGGCAGGTGGGATGGGGGGTGGAGTCAGCAATTTAAGCAGCAATGCAGTCAGGTGTGTCTATTTTATGAGGAACAATGCTGGCCTTATGTTACGTGTCAACCTGTTACCCCCCACCCCTCCTCCATATATGTTGGGCCATTAAAAAGAGATGGGTATGGTGGTGGCGCTAATCTTGCATCCAGAAAGATGTTTCACAGTCATTTTGAAAGGCATCCGTATACCCATCATAAGTGAGTGTTATGGGACTATATAGAACTTTGTAGTAGGGATACACAACTATTTTTCTCACCCTTCAGCTACCTGAGTTCCCTTTCCTTTTATCATAAATGGTCAAAAAAGGTCCTCGGTCCCCCAAAATCCATCCAGTGTAAACCAGTAAATAGAAGACAGGGAGGAGGGGGATGCAGCTGCAGTATTCTTTCTGTGAAACTGCATGCTATGAGAGGGGAGACGTACCATGAGTGTGTGTTTCCTACTTGGTGGCGCCCTCTGCTGGAGGTATGCAGATGTGCTTTAAGCTTGTCGTATACATTACACATTGGTCAGCAGCAAAACAATATGAGAAAATAAGTGAATAAATGGCGCTGTCATGACCCAATGAGCTGCATGCCGAAATAACGGGTTATATTGTTGGTTATACACTTTTTTTATATTTCATTCTTTCCTTTTTTTTATTGGCAGCGGAAGTTCAGAGTGAAATCGAGCGGATCTTCGAATTAGCAAGGACGTTGCAGCTGGTAGTTTTAGATGCCGACACCATAAACCATCCAACGCAGCTTAGCAAAACCTCCCTAGCCCCCATCATAGTTTATGTCAAGATTTCTTCTCCGAAGGTAAGTCGTCAGCTTCCTTAACAAAATAGACTAAAAGGAACACTGAAAACCTGTAGATTGGGCTATCCACAAACATCAGGGGGCCACAAGCAAGATGATAAACGTTAAATGCCTGCAGCGACCACTTGGGACTGTTATGGGAAGCGGGAGAAGTTGTTCAGTGTTGGACCCCTACGTACCACAGATTCCATAGCGGTCCCGTGGTCAGCCTCTACGGGCGGCAGACGGTGGCGCACCCTGGACCGCCGCGTCTTTACACATACTACGGAATTGGCATAAATATAAAATCTTACATCTCACCCAAAAGTTCTCGCCTCTAGTGCTACCCATAAGGAGCTCTGATCTTGTAGGTGAAGATGCAACTTCTTTCTCAGTCAAACTCCCAAATAGCGGCAATAGGGTTCTTCTTGCAAACTTTATCGTCAAATCTTCATGCATTCAACATGTTTTGGGCATACAACCCATTAGACAAATCGGGGATCTATGAGAGGGGCACCCTATTGCCAATAAGTATCTTGTGAAGTCGTCTCCACTAGTGATGAGCGAGCATTGCCCTTAGCGAGTACCTGCCCGCTCGAGAGACAAGGTTCGGGTGCCGGCGGCGCGCAGGGAGCGGCGGGGGAGAGCGGGGAGGAACGGAGGGGAGATCTCTCACTCATTGTCTTTCAGCGACTGGCCAACCACTCTGCAGGGAGGAGTGCGCTTGTTCGTCATGCCCCTCCCACCGATGCTGATTGGCTATCGCCTTTTTTATTTAACATTTTGCCCTTCTAATTAACGCTCCTTAGTTCACTAAAACACAAATAGATGCAGGTGATCCCCGACTGAAGGCCCTGGAGACCCTGCTGGTCACTCGCCGCTGCCGTCTCCAAGGATAGACTTCCTGCTGTGGTCTCTATGTGCAGTTAGTGGACTGGGCAATCAATGAGCGTGTGTTTGGGAGGGGTCAAAATTTCACATACACGCCCGCCAACGAACCTCATGCCCCACAGATGAACAAGAAACCACATTTTGACCCGTGTAAATGCCCCCGGCAGTTTGTACCACAATCGCTCCGTGTAAAAGCTCCCAGCAGTCATTCGTACGCCGTAGAGACTACTTACTCAGATGATCGCTGCCCCGTGTAAAGTCACCCTTAGGCCGGTTTCACACAGCCAAGATTCTCGCGCAAGATTAGTGTGTTGCGAGACGCACCAATCTCACATATATGTGAACCCCGTTCTTTTGAATGGATTCGTACACATGAGCAACGCGATCTAAGAAACCAATCACGGCGTGTCCTGCCTTTGGGCTGCTGTCGCTTCACATCACCCATTGTTTTCAATGGGGCCGGCAGCAGCATCGCACTGCATGCTGGGTAACATGAGTGCCATGTGAGTTTCCCATTGAAAACAATGGCGACCCTCCGCCGCAGCACGTTGGTGAGTGTGATATCGGGAAACTCAGCCCAATATCGCTCTCGCCCATGTGAAGTTATCCTTAAAGTACCTTTACGCGTGCCCATAGACGCCCGAATAATCGCTCAAGCAGGTGACTATGGGTGGCAGCCCGTGTACCAAGGCCCAACAGGGCGCTGAACAACCGGTCACTCCATATAGTCTAGTCATTACTTTTTAGTAAACAGAAGGATTACTGAGCGACTTCTCGTTCCGTGTACGCAGAAGAGATCTGAGGTCCGCTCGGCCTCCGACAGGCTATCACTCTTGTGTAATAGTTGCTGGTATGGCGTTTGCGCCCGACGGTCGTACCGGGTGAAGGGACCCGTAGGGCTCCACCCACTTGTGGTTTTTTTTAATGCTGCAATATCTCTGTGTTTTTTTCACATGATTATCAATGGGACTTTCTAATGTTAAAAACGCATCGCACAAAAATCACAGCGCGCAAATCTGTGATACGTTAGAAAGTCCCATCGATAATCACGTGAAAAAACACAAGTGGGCGGAGCCTTAGGCGGCTGTTATGGCAAATTAAGAAGTTTTCAGCTAGAAAGTACATTGAACTACTAGATAAATAACGAGCTCTAAACGGGTTGTAAACGAGGCTGGGGCGCGGCGGCTGCAGATCTTACAGAACATTCAGCAGAATATTTTCGGGTGACCTTTTTCTTTGGTTTCTGATCTTTTTTTCTTCTCTTCCAGGTTTTACAACGGCTGATAAAATCCAGAGGAAAATCTCAGGCTAAGCATCTAAATGTCCAGATGGTGGCAGCGGACAAGCTGGCGCAGTGCCCTCCGGTAAGTCTTTGACTGCGTTTTAATTTCCCCTCTTTTCCGCTCCGGTCGTGGCGCGATGTTCACCGCAGGTCAGTGGGGAGTTCTGAAATGCATTTTTATTTCTTTTTGTGGTGTTTTTCCTCACTTTTGGGTCTGTTTTATGTTTTCTACACCGTTCTCTATGGGAAAAACACTGACAAAAATGCAACCAAGAACCAACAAAAATGTGTAAAAATTGTGTCGTAAAAATACGCCACAAAATACTTTGTGTGGAGGAAGCCTCCGATCAGCGGGAATATGCGCCAACGTGTCTCTGGCATTGGGGTGCGATCCCACGGAACAGAAATGCCGCAAAAAATGCTTTAAAAAGTGGTGCGCAGTTTGACTTGGATTCGGCTGTGGATCCAGAGCTGATTTAGCCTTTCAGCCATCGCTAGGACCTCAGAGGAGCAACTTACCCCCCTACAGATGGCTGCTCACTGCCTGCACATAACGGCGCTCCTCTCACCTCCAAATACCGGGCGCTCACCGCCAGCACCAAGAGCGCAGCGCACACCGGCAGCCGCCACTGAATGCTGACGCTGGTTAAGTGATGCGGAAGGCAGCCTCTTGTCTTGGGGACAAGATGGGTACCTAACTCTATAGACACCTCTGTTTGGCCTTAAAAGCCTCCACATGTGAGGGAAAGCTGGGTACCTGGCTATATACTATCACTGACCCACCTGAGGTAGATAGATGAATGACACATGCAGGCAGCCACTCCTGCACAGATGTACATGCAACCAAAAGTCTGCACATCCAACAAATCAATATAAAGTGCAGATGCGCATAATACAGTAACAGAAGCACCCGCCTCCGCCCTCAGACACATTTATACTGACCACATAGAAATGCAAAGTTCTCATTACACAATTTGATCAAACTATGTGTGCCCATCCGCCATGTCCAGGTAAACCTTAATGAATGGGCATCTAGCTCTATAGACACCTCTCTTTGGGCCAAAAAGCCTCCACATGGATGGGAAAGCTGGATACTTGGCTGTATACTATCACTGACCCACCAGGGACACATGCAGGCAGCCACTCCTACACAGATGCACATCCAACAAATAAATAAAGTATGAAGGCGCTCACAAGCCGCGGCTGCAGCAACTACAGTAACAGAAACCCCTCAGCCCTCGTAGGCAGCTTCACATTGGATTTACTTGTTGAATGTGCAGACGTTTTTTGTGTTGCATGCCTAGGTGTTCAGGATGGACGTCTAAGGGGCGGGGTGAGCTGGAGGGGAAGTCATATGATCAGCAGACAGAATGTCTTGTCGCAACAATAACTCTGCGCTTTTGGATCATGTGACTGTTGGGAACAAAGGGGGTCAGAGGCACAGATGAAAATAAAGAGTCATTGCTAAGTTAAAGGGGCTGTCCAGTTGTAAACTATTGATTGCCTATCCTTAGAATAAGTCATGAATAGAAGATTGGTGGGTGTCCGTTGTATGGCACCCTTGCCAATCAACTGTTCACTGAACTGGTGCACTCATGTACTTGTCTAAATTTTGCAGGACGCACACAGTGCCGTTCTTACTGTAATGGCCAGACTTGGTATTGCAGGCCAAGTTCCCATTGAAATGACTTTGTTGTTGAGTGGACAACACTTTAAATCAGGTCAAACACAATTACGAAGGTTTGGTGTCCTCCTCCACTGCAGGATGGTTTGGCCTCCCGATGTCTCCCCTGCAGTCGTGTCAATGAGACATCCGTCCATGTGTGGATAGCTCTGGTAGACTGCAAATGTTCCTTCCTTGCTACACAAAAGCAATTAACATGTGAAGTCAGCGGCACGAAGGGTTACCACCATGCTAAATGAGGTCTTTAGGTTCAGCTGAGTTCCCGGCTCGGAGATCCATCCTTGAAAAGCAATTTTAAAACCCGATTCATTTAGCGATGGGGATTCTACTTTGTGACTCCTGATGTCGTAGTCTTGTCTTCGTCCCCCGTGAATTGATGTGGTACGGTCTCATGAATATTCGATGAAGTAACAAGCCGTCTGGCTCCGCTGTGCGCCGGTGGCAGCTTCTCTTATGTACGGCTAGAAAATAAGATTATATAGTAAGAGGCCGCAACGCAAATCAATCCCGATCACCAATACGAAGGCCGACTGCTACAAAGGAGATACATTGTTACATTTCTCATTTACATACATCTGACGGATCACCACAGCACTCGGAGGGGGACGCCGTAAATCAAGGTGTGATATTGCTGTCCGTGTATTCATGGGTTACAAAGGATCCATCAGCTGATATGAATGGCCGCTGTATTACAAACCCAACTCGGAGCACGTTTGACCTTCTTTGGGCTTCAGGACTGCAGCAGTTCGTCCTTCTGTAGACACTATGAGGTGATGAAATCGTTCTGCAGGAATATTGGACCAGGATGGCCCAAGAAAAACATTCCTCCATTTCCAATAGTATTTGGGTGAGTTTCCACGTAATAAAAAAAAACATTTGCAGCCGAGACTCTGCCCAGTCGGGGCAGCCGATGGAAGCGCCATGCTGCCAATAGGGTTGGCCAGAACATGCCGCTATTGGCAGCCACAGGTGGGCAGAGTCTCAGCCGCAAGCAGTTTTTGTTATGTGGGAACCAAATATTATCCTTAATATCCCTCCACCACCCTGCATTGGTGACACCTGACAGGAAGGGGTCATCGGGTGATGCTGCTCGCACCAAATTCTGACCTTCCATCAGCACGGTGCTACAGAAGTCTGGATCCATCTGACCAGGAGATGGTTTTTACTGCTCAGTGATACAATATTTACGCTCTTCTGTCAAATGGAGTCTCGTCTTTCTGTTTTTGTAAGACACAATGGTGCTGGAACTGGTGGTCTGTGTTATAGGCCATCTATGCTGAGGAGCAGCGAGCTGTGCAGAGATAGAGAATCCGTGGAGCGGTTTCAGTGTGAATCCACAGTAAATGGGAAATATCCATGGATCCGAGCGACTTCCAACGAGGACTGGTCATCGGTGCTAGACTAGCCGGGCCGGGAGTTCATTACGAACCTTGTGGGGTTTTCTTGTGTAACGGTGTGGAGAGTATACAGAGAATGGCGCGATCGAGGAAAACATCCAGCGAAAGGGGATCCTGCGGACGGAAACAACTCATCACTGAAAGGGGTCGGAGGAGGATGAACGGGTGCAGCAGAGTCAAAAGAAGACGAACACAACACTGGTGCTCCAACTAATGGGTCTGAATGCACAACTCGCCCTTCCTTAGCACCGATAATGGAAGACGACCAGCTCCAGCGCAATTGTGAAACAGAAACAGAAAGGCGAGACTCCAGCAGACAAAAGTGCACAAAAACTGGATCACTGAGCAGAGAAAAAACATCTCCTGGTCAGATGGATCCAGATTTCTGTTGCCCCGTGCTTATGGGGGGGGGGGGTCAGAATTTGGCACCAGTAGCATGAATTGATGACCCCTTCCTGTCAGGCTGCTGGAGTTGCAGTAATGTTGTGGGGAAGGTTTTCTTGGCGCACCCTGGGTCCTCAGGTATCTGTGGATAGATGCCATAAGGAATCGCTAAGGGGTTCTGAAGACCAAAGGAGGTCCAATGTCCTACTAGATGGGGGAGGGGCTCTAATAAAATGGCCGTTTTGTGTAATTAAATTGGACATGGACAGGTTTTTAAAAGATTGATGGAAGGTCCTTAGAATAATTTCCTCTGCTGGTCACTTACCTGCTCGTCCAGCACTCTTGTGTTACATCTGGCCAAAACCTGTGTGCCTGTATGTGTAATTCATATTCTAAGTTAAAGGGAACCTATCAGCTCCCTACGGCACCGTAAAGTGAGTTAGAGGATGTGACAGGGAGACGGATAATGTATTTATCTCATCCGCTCCATTGCTCCCTCTGAAAACTACACCCCCGGCTCCCTATTATGACTTAACGTGACTTAGTTTATGGTGCTTTAGGAGGTGACCGGTGCCCTTTAATGTATACAGTGTCCTAACTGATCCCGTGTCTAACAATGTTTGTTCTCTAGGAAATGTTTGATGTTATTTTGGATGAAAACCAACTAGAAGATGCTTGTGAACATCTAGCAGACTATCTCGAGGCTTACTGGAAGGCCACCCATCCTCCCAGCAGCAATCCACCAAATGCACTCTTATCTCGGACATTAACTACAGCAACACTTCCTGCAACACCCTCTTCAGCCTCGAATGCACAGGTAATCTGAATTGATGTAGAGGATCAGAGCTCTGTACATTGTGTAGTGGCCCGGGTTGGTACTGCAGGCGAATGGGCTTCCAGAAAAGTCAGTGTTATAGGGCTCATTGTGTATTTTACAAGACTCCGTCAACTTGTATATGCAAGGCTTTATCTAAGGTATATAATGTTAGTGCGGTAAAGTGCAAGCAGGAGATATAATGTTGACCAGAAAAACAGAGGCTGCTCAGCTTAAGGCCATTCCAAAAGCAGCTTCCTCCTACAGTATATACCTAATACTGTATGTCAGGGAAGGGTTGGCCACCAGCTCTATAGTGGGAGGACACTCTTCATATCAAATACCTTCTTGATATGAATTATGTCAGAACTGTGTTAAGAAATGTAACGATTTAATTTGCAGTATCTACAATTTGTCACGGTCCGGCCTTCACAGACCATGTCTAGGGCACAACCACAAAGGGGTGACCTATTTCCACTCGCTTAATCCTGCACTTGTATCTAGATGGAGCGTAAGTCACACCCCAACACAGTCCTACCTTCCTCAATAAAACTGACCTTAAGCTTCATTTACATACCGGAGTACCGGCACTCTGTGCACCACAGCAGTCTAAATAACTCTCATATTGGAGTCTGTATGTCTTTATGGAGCCGCAAGGACTGAACTTATGAAAGTTTTAAAGCATAAAGGTGCAAAACTTAGAAAAAGTTAACAAAAGATAATATAAAAAGGAGATACATTGCATACAAGACATAAAATGGAATAAAAGTGGAATACTGGAGCTTCACTGATTAGATCAGTTCGAATCAAGTAGATATGCAGGGTAGCTCTTTGGCAGCCCTGTACAACGGGTGCCGTCTCCTGGGGGTCCGAGCTTGATCTTTGATATGTGCTGCACTTTTAATGTGTTGCAGCCACACTCCTATAACTCCTGACCATGTGATCTACAAAAAAAGAGAAATTTGACAATTTCATATCCTAGGTCCTGGAAAAAAAACTGCTAAGGGGCGATCAAATAACTATATAAATCCATGAGGGGACAATACAAGGATCTCTCCCATGATCTGTTTATACCCAGGACTGCGACGGTAACAAGAGGGCATCCGCTACGTCTAGAAGAAAGCAGGTTTCATCTCCAACACAGAAGGGGGTTCTTTACTGTAAGAGCAGTGAGACTGTGGAACTCTCTGCCTGAGGATGTGGTGATGGCAAATTCCATAGAGGAGTTTAAAGGGGACTTGATGCCTTTCTAGAGTGGAAGGATATTACAGGATATAAATCTTAGGTTATTGTTAATCCGGGTATACAGGCAGGTAGGAACTATTAGGGGTTGGTCCAGGGAACAGTCTGATTGCCATTAGGGAGTCGGGAAGAAATTTTCCCCCAAAAGGGCTAATTGGCTCCTGCTCTTGGGGTTTTTTGCCTTCTTCTGGATCAACAACATAAGAGGACCTCCCATTGGATAGTTTAGAACAATTTAGCATACCGCACACGCCACACAAAAATGTGGATTTCAGGACTTTGTTGTCATTGTGAAAATATAAAGAATGTAAGCTTAGACTTGTCTCTACATCCTACACCGTTGGTTAGGATTAGCGATAAACTTTCTATAAAGTGTACCTGAGTTTTCAACAAGTTTTATAAAATACACCATGTTCTCCTTACCCGCTCATTTGCTTCTGTTTGCACCCTGCTTCATGTCTGTTAGTTCTGATCTTTAAGTGATCCTCCTCATTTTTCTGTTGCTTTGCTGTTTACAATCCACTATCTGGGAGGGGGTATGTAGCAAGCCTTGCATTCTGCCAGTAGTTCACTGTCCTGACTTTCTTGCCCTTATTTCTCATGCTGCATTGCACTGTATCTGGTCCAATCAGCATAGAGGCAATGCCCACCCCTCTGCTTTGTCGGGACTATTAGGCCTCATGTCTACGGGGAAAATCAGGCCCGCTCCGGATTCTACATGTAGAATCTGCAGCGGGTCCCTCCTGCCCCGCGGACATGAGCGCTGAAAATAAGAATAAATGAGAATAAACTCACCTCCCATCTGCTCCGTTTCTTCTCTTCGCCGCGGCGTCATCTTCTCTGCGTCGCGGCTGGATCTTCTTTCTTCGGCTCGGCAGATGCGCATGATGACGTCGGTGACGTGCCCCGCGCATGCGCCGTCCCGAAGAAAAACGATCCGGCTGCGACGGAGAGAAGATGGCGCCGAGGCGAAGAGAAGAAACGGAGCGTGTGAGTAAATTCCGAATTTTGTCTCCCGCGGATCCGGACGGCTTCCATAGGCTTTAATAGAAGACCCGCATGAAAATGGAGCATGGTCCAGATTTTTTCATGCTCCATTTTTTTTTAAATCCCTTTTATTGACGATCCGCGGGTATTTATCTACCCGCGGGTGGTCAATGCATCGCTATGGGGTGCGGATCCGCGGGCAGGAGAAGAGTTAAAATCCGCTGCGGATTTTAATTCTTATTTTGCCCGTGGACATGAGGCCTTAGGCATTTAGAGACATTTTGACCAAATGTTAGTCAACGCAGTATAATATATGTGTAATGTGCACACACACATTGTAACAGCAGGAGAGGTAGAGACTGTGGGGATCCTTATCACAGTGTCTGCAGATCTGTCAGCCTACAGCCTGTAAGTGCAATAATAATTTTAATGCAAGTACCGTATATTACAGAAATGATGAGACTGACACAAGATAAAAGTTGTCTGAAAAGTTAGTGTCTTTTTATGTATGATCAGTTATGACTAGAAAAATGGAAATTTTGGAACATGGTTCCGACGCTAACCCTGCAGTGTCTCCACTTTATTCCATAATTCAATTCTTCTAGTTCATCATGAATTTCTGTAGTGATGTGTGACCAAGTGCCATGCATCTTGGATAAAATTCAGTTGAACACGGCTGCAGGATTGGCCATTTATGGTAGGTGTTCAAAAAAGAAGAATCAGGCATACTGGGCTTCAATATGCTCCATCCTTTGTTCCCACTAGAGATAAGTCAGATACCAGACTTGTCCACATGTGGCTTGCCGAGCTTGCATGTATATGGAGAAGTAGTATATCTCATGTGTATGGCCACCTTAAAGGGGTTTTCCGAAGCAAAGAAAAAAGCTAAAAGGGCTTACAAAGCTCAAAAACGAAATACTCCCCAATCCAGGTGGCACCCTGTCCAGCGCTGCAGCCCCGGTGCCTGCTGCACAGAGCCCGGTAGAAGCGGCGGGCCGTTCAATTTGCACGTGACCGCTCAGCTGTTCCCAGGATTCAGTGGGGATTCTCCTATGGCTGCCGAAGCCTGTGAGTGACTGAGCGTCACATGCAGCGCTGTAGAGGGAACCACATGGATAGGGGAGCATTCAATTCACTGTTCAACAACCAGATTGTACATTGAGAAAAGTAGCTCATTTGTATTGATTTGATGCTGCAGAATTGATAATTAGCTCTAGTTTTCATTTAACAAGTGTTGATTGTGAATAATTGTAATGCAGATCTGTTGCTCTTCTATTGGGATTGCAGTTGGGATACACCAAGTATTGTTGCTTCAGTTGTGAATAGGACAGTAGGGCTAGTGAGCGTCATTACATAACATGTCCTGGCCGGCAAGAGGAACACTTCAACCTGGTACAAAAAATGGACAAAATGAACCGTTGGTTGATTCTAGAAGATTGTACTCCCTCCGCCACACCTCAAACTGAGACTAATGAAAAACCTTGTAAGGAGCCTGCAGCAAGAAAGGGAAGGTTTCAGGTTGTTGGTCCACATATTAGGGAGCCGTTCAAGGACAGTCTGTCCCATGACGTTTTTCAGGCGGGGAATAGATTTAAGAGGGTCCAATTACAAAGAGCTGATAGAGGAGACGCTCAGCGCTGCCACAATACTGGGGTTCACGTCTCTGAAGATGCCGACCTCAACTTCCTCCCAGAAAACTGTGGCGCCGTCAGTGAAGAACGCGGTGAGAGATTCCATCAGGACATTGGAAAAAGGTATGAAGGGAAATGGGACCCAGCAATGTTAGGAGACGACTGCTGGATAATAAAGACTTCATGAAAATCTGTTCAACAGTGTTATTGATCATTTTAAGCTTTTTTTTACCTTTTTTGTCTTGGAAAATCCCTTTAAGGTGGCTCTCCACATGACCTGTACTGGATCTCCATGGGTAGGATCAGTCTGGTCCAACTTCTTTGAAATTTAATTGTCGCGGATACAATTGACTAGGACAGCGGTACTGCAGGAAGCCAGGCTCTTCTCTGTCACGCCGGTGGTGCGATGATGGCATTACGCCACCCGCGTCACTATATAATCTTGGGTAGAATGCAGTGGAAGCGTGATGGGAGGAGTTTATTATTTTATTTTACTGCCAGGGCACAACTTGGCTTATAAATGATTCAAAGGGCACAGCGGGGCCTATTAATTACAAAAGGGGCACAGCTCGACCTATAAATTACCAAGAGGGCACAGTGAGACCAATAAGGCACAATGAGACCTATAAATTCCTAAAGGGGCACATCAGGGCTTATAAATTACCAAGAGGCACAGTGAAACTTATAAATTAGCAAGGGGGCACAGCGAGGCCTATGCATTTTACTAAATTGGCACAGTGTGGTCTATAAATTCCTAACGCAGAATAGCAGGGCTCATAAATTACCAAGATGGCACATCAGAGTCTATAAACTTACTAAGAGGGCACAGCGGGGCCTATAAATTACCAAGGGGCACAGTGAAACGTGTAAATTACCAAGGGGGCACAGCAGGGCCTATAAATTTACTAAGAGGGCACAGATGGGCCTATAATATTAATAAGGAGGTCCACTGTGACTTTGCTACCCAATATAAGCCTAAAGCCTGCCCTGGGCACCATAGTAAAAAAAATCTGCAGATCTATGGTAAGCCATTTATATGAGGCCCACGTCTGATTGCCTGGCAGAACGTCTAGAGGTATCTCCAATGTTCAACATCTAATGAATGTTGTATCCTTAATGTCTTCTCAGGGCTCCCAAGGAGAACAGAAAAGCGATCCTCCGGCTCCTGAAAGAACGGGGTCCGTAGAAGAGGACACTCCTCCAGAACAGAAAGTGACGAGAAAGTCTCAGCACCGATCTTCCACCTCTGCACAGCACCACAATCATCGAAGTGGGGTCAGCAGAGGCCTTTCCAGACAGGACACCTTTGATAACGAAACGCAAGACACCAGAGACTCCGTTTACCTAGAGCCAAAGGACGACTACTCTTCCGAGAACGCTGATCCTCAGGAATCCCACCGGGATCACAATCATAGAGACGAATCCCACGGGGGTAGCGAACATAGACACAAAGAGTCTCGACATCGGACAAACGAGCATGACAGGGAGCAAGACCACAACGAATGCAACAAACCCCGAAGTCGTCACAAATCCAGAGAACGATACAGTGAAAGGGACGGAGAGGTTTCCAGGAAACGGAACGATAACGAGTGGAATCGGGAGGTTTACATCCGTCAGTAACTTTCGACACCTTTCTATATGCTGACTTTTTTTTTTTTCCACTCTTGTATAAGACCCTCTACAAATTGTACCGACCCGAGTTGTAAAACATATAGCGCCCCCTTCTGTATTTTCTATGTTTCTTTTCTACCGTTAGCTCCTTCTTTTTGGCTCTTGCCGGCACGGCGCTCGTGGAGGGTATTCTTTTTACTCTTTTTCACTTTAACTTGCCATGGTTCCTCTACAAACCTGTCACCAAACCATGTGTTTAGCCGTTTTCTGTGACAACCACTTGAATGCTGTACGTTGCCATCAAGATATTGTTGCTGTTCTAAAGCAAGTGATGATGTTTTTGTAACTTCCTATTTTTAGAAGAAACCTATTTTCGGGCATAAAAATGGTGATTTCACTTTCCTTTCCTTCCATACGTGTTTCACTTTTGCACTGTTAGATCTCTATATTGATATGTCGTGGCTGCAGAAGTTCTATCAGACTTGTGAAGAGACTACTAAAACATTGCATTTATTTTTGTATTTTTGGAATGCACCCACCTACTTTGAATGTTGATTTCAAAGCCACTATTTATTTTCCTTTTTTACGTTTCTTTTTGTTTTCGGCCTCCCGTCGTCTACATTTTGAGAGCAGAGTTAAATATTGCCTTATACTCACGATGTTTCAGATGCATTTTCTATGTACTGTTTCTCTATGTTGGTTCCGTTTTTGTTGTTTCCCTCGCCCTGCATGGTTAACCGTTTGACTGTACGGCGTTGTACGTTTTTTCTTTTCTACATCATGCTTTAATAGTCAGTGACTGGAATTAGCATGGAGACATAATGGTTAGGACTCTTTCAATTGATCGATAGTTAGAACACACATGAATTGGCTACTTTTCTGGAGTTCGAAGGGAACGGAAAAGTGGCCGATTTCTTGCTCGTTAGGTCATCATTTTATTATTATCTGTATGTAATTTATTTTCTTGCAGAACCACTGTTATAACGGGGGATTCCATAGGTTAATGCAGGCAAATGGACCGAGACCGGAGAAATGCTTCATATTCCTCTCTCCATGTGACTACATTTTAAAAAGTACTCATTAAAGAGACCCTCCAACTTCAGCCAGAATTCTGTCCCAGGACTGGAGGAGAATGGGGATATATTGCCTGCAGTAGTAGTTCTCTGCTGCTCCTCTGATCTGCCGGTTCCAAGTCCTGTTTTTGGCCATCCAAAATGGCCATTGTGATTGTCAGACTACTACCCACAATGCATTGGTAGAGTTAAATTATCCATGCACTCTGATTGGCCAGGGCTGCTCACATGATCAATGCTGGCCAATTAGAGAGCAGTGCACAGTGTGCATTAGGTAGTCACAAAATTGCTGCAGCCATCTTGGCCAGCTGAAAATAGGGCCCAGAACCCGCGGATTGGAGGGGCGGCAGAGAATAACAACTGCAGGTAACATACCCACTCCTGTTCCAGAACAGAAGTTTGTCCTGAAACCGGAGGGCCGCTTTAAGGCTTCCTTCAAACAGAGGAGGGAAATTTAACAAGGTCCGTATGCAGAAGCGTAAACTGAAGCTGCAGGGCCTCACTACAAAATCTGTAACAGGACCCCCAACTATAAGGCTTCATATATAGGACCGGTCTCCTTATATGGGGATGAGAGACCTAACAGACCCCCTAAGGTTCCGGGGCCCGGGGTACGGCTGCATCCACTAGAAATACGCCCCTGCCTGTGTGCCAGGTCTCTGGAATTAAAAGCCACAGATTTTTGAGCAAGCTGAAAAAATGTGCAACTTTTTGTCCTTTTTCCATCACTATTGTGAAAAGCGAGTAAGTCGACCACCAGGCAAACTTACTATAATCTAGGCCAAAAACCGATGTAAATTATTGCACGCGTTTAGGGATGAGCGAACGTGTCCGTTACGGACACATCCGCACCCGGACACCGGCTTTGCCGAACACTGCAGTGTTCGCGCGTAAGTGTCCGGGTGCCGCCGGGGGGCGGGGAGATGCGCGGCGGCGCGGGCGGCAGTAGCGGGGAACAGGGGGGAGCCCTCTCTCTCTCCCTCTCCCCCCCACTCCCCGCCGCACCCCCCCGCGCTGCCACGGCGGCCCGCGAACTTTTTCGCCCGAACACTGAAGTGTTCGCAAAGTTCGGTGTTCGGGCGAAAAAGGGGCGGAGCCGAACGTGTTCGCTCATCTCTACACGCGTCTGTCGGCTCATACCGGGCATGGATTTTACTTTTTGGTACTTGAGACGAACAATGGCATAAATTTCATGCGTTTTTACAAGCGTTGTTTGGTGACACTTTTTTTTTTGCATTCAGAAATGTGTTTTTTCCCGTAACTTTTTGGAAAAATGCCTAAAAAACACTAAACCAGAGCATATTGCATTGTGAAAAAGAACACCAATCTACCCAAAAAATGCACCAAAAGTGAGGAAAATGCCACAAAAATGCAGTGTTTGTAGAGCATGTAATAAATGCATGTAAAAAAAGCCATCCAAAAAACCCCACTTTTACCATTTAAAAAACGCCAGCTTTTCTGAGTGGGTTTTTTGGATAATGAATGAAACCTCATAGAAACCTGTGAGTGAAGGAAGCCTGAATTTTAAAGGAGAAGTCCAGGTTGGAAAAAAAAGTTCAGAAAGAGCGCCACTCTGTATCTGGTGTTGCAACTCAGGAGATGCAATACCATATGCCACCAACAGACAAGAGTGGCGCTGTTTCTGAGCAAAAAGCCAGACCCTGTTGGGTCCTTATTATTTTGTAAGTTACAAGAGATGTGGGATATGAAAACTGTATATTAGATGGATATCCCCTTTAATAAGATGTGTGCAACCGCGGGTTGTCCTTATAGGAAGAGTAGCCCCGGCACACAATGGAGGCAGCCAACAGACAGACCAGTGCCGATCAGAACAATAGTCATTAGCGGGATTGTAGCTATAGTGATTGAAGAGTTTGCGGTCACACCCGGGTCCTGTGCTTTTTCAAAATGAGCCCGACCGCCAATCAATGAGATCAGCAAGCGTTTAACTGGCTTTAACAAAGGCCAATTCAGTCTGTATGGGGGAGAACCGATCCTTCATCCCCAATAGTGTTTCGTCATCATTGGCAGCACGTTTCCCATTAACACGGCCAAGTATGACTTCTGGTGCCGCGTGGAAGATGTGATCACCTGACGAGCGTGTATTTACTTGTCAGCGCCGCTTCGCACGGGCAGATGAACGAACCTTCGGACAAAAATCCTCTTCCCTTTAATATGAGGTTCGCTCCAAAACTAACGCCTCCTTAACTATCATGTTATCACATGACGTCCGATGCGGATGTTGGCGCTATGACAAGAGAGTTTCAACTTTTCTGCTGATATCCAGTAAATTCTATTGCCGTGTAGATAATTTCCTGCATGTGCGCCAATTGACATTCATTGACGCGCGCCGAACATTCACGGAGATCACGGATGTTAGCCCAGATCTTAAGCTTCTTGCACATTTCCGTGGCTGTAATCCGCCGGTTTGCGCCAATAGAGCTGATCAAGACACTCTTCACTTCGTGGTGCGACCGCTGTTCGTGGCCATCCGGAACGCAGTTTGTCTCTCACGTTGCTGTCAGCACTATTGAAACGTCTCACCCACCGGATCACTGTGTTTTGCATGGACTTTCATGCCAGACACTATTTTGTCAGTTCCCCCCTGCGGTCATCTATCGCGTGGCAACAAAATTTAGCGGATCTTGTCAAGAAGGTTCAAAAACTATTGCCATACCACCAACATCCACTACTGACAACATAAGAGGCGTTAACCTCAGAGCAACCTTTGTATACATGCCCCAGGGGGTCCGCCGCTGCCACTGGGAAGCCCATCCACTTGGGCATCGCAATACTTAAGAAAGTTGCTTAGAATATTTTTCTTTTAAAGAGATATTACGGCTTTTTTCTAACTAATCTTATGAATAGGTCAGAAGTAGTTGATGGACAGGGGTCTAATGCTTGTGCAGCCGGCCGGACATAGTCATGACTGGTCAGAAGAGGAAGTGTCGGCTCCACTCAAATTGAAATCAGTGGGAGTGCTGCGCTCTAATTACACTCCCTGCTCCTCCCATGGCATATTAACTTATTCCACAAGGATTCTCGATTTGCCACCTGATTGGTTGTTTGGTCTAGCTAATTCACAGTGATCGGTTGTTTGGGTTAGCTGCTTCACCAAACAACCAATCAGGCTGCGAATCGAGCAGAAGCCTTGTGGAGTAAGTTAATATGCCCTCCCATGGTCAGGACAGGATGTGACTGCCTGACCATGAGAGGAGCAGGAAGTGTAGTAGAAGCACAGCGCTCTCATTGATTTTAATGGAAGTGAAGCCTGAACTCCCACTTCCTACTCTATGAAGCGAGCCAGACGTGGTCAATCAGCTGATGGATGAGGGTCCCGAGCGGCAGACCCCTGTCCATCAACTACTGATGACCTATCCAGAGTTCATTAGTTAAAAAAAAGCCCAGACAACCCCTTTAACATATTAGCCGAAGTGTCTGTGATTCGGGTCTACACTTTTAGAGTTTTGTTTATAGTTGCCCTAATGGCTTCCTCCATTGTGTGCCGGCAGTATGGTCCTTTACGAATCCCCGTAAACCTCCAACCGCTCCGAAGTCATAAATATATGTAAATATATACAGAAATCTCTATATTTATATCTGTGATATTTAAAAGAAACTATTAGTCGGAGTTCTGCACTTGCACCGGTGAGTATTATCATTGCCAAGCAGCATTTTCATGGATCGCACTCCTTATAAAGTCCTGAGATTCCATTTTTTTGTGTTGATGACACAATTTTGGTAAAATGTTTTTGTTTTTTAGTGTATTTTTTTTTCAATGACAAAAAAAAGAGATTTACCTATAAGCTTTGTTGAATACTGTATATGCATATTTGTGGGAAGTATCTTTATTTTCAAGAATCCGATTTGTAAGCATTTGTATATACTTCAAAACGGCCTTTGTAGATATTGGACTGTAGGTTTCTGTAGACATGTCGGACTGTTAATTGGATTTATTTATTTATTATGCTATATTACAAATGGTGGCTGTGAAAATACATGTTATTCTTAACATGTAGAAATCTACAACAAGAGAACGATGTTCAATAAATCTGGTGGCTCTTTTTTTCCTTATCTTTCAAGTCCAAAGCAATTTACGGGATAAATGGTGAAATTCCTTTAAACTGGGATCTGGTAATCCATAATATCTGATGATCCAACACAGAATAGCTATGTATGTATGTGGAATGTATTATACAGGGTGGGCCACGGAAAAATAGCCCATCTCCAACAGTACTGGAACACGAAGAACAAGCAAGTGGAATGTTTTTCCAAAGCTTTATTGATTTGGTTCCTGTTTACTTACCTGCAACATGTTGGCTGATAATGCCTGCAGCTCTTCAACAGTGAGGCTGTGGAGAGTGTTGGTGCTGTTTTCATCGAGGGTTTGCATATTATTGGCGTATTTTTCTGCTTTAAATTTCCCCACTGATTAAAAAAAAAAAAAGAATCACATGTGGACAACGCTGGGGAAGGTGGTGGTCACATAACCCTTTCCTCATGGTTTGCTCTTCTGTAAGCAGTTCATAAAGCCGCGGTAAGTTGTGGGAGGTGGAGCATGTTGAAGCATTTAGTTTTTTCGCAGATTTCACCCTTTCAATTCAAGTTCTTGTTACCCAAAAACTGTAGCAATAAAAACTATATTTCACCCTCCAACAACCGAAGCCTCACACAGCCCAACTGAAGATATGGGGCCCTGATTATGGTGAAAAAAGCAGGTTTTTGTTTAATAAAAGGGTTTTTAATTTTTTAAAAGTAGTACAACACAAACATGTCTAACCCCACTGTTGTCATACTGGTGCTGACCCATTGGATGAAGTTAGGCTGTGACTTTTACTGCACCATCAACACCGTAAAACATCCTTCCCCAAACAATGGTACAGCTGAATTCATTTTCAATTTCATCCCACTTGAAAATGTTTAAAAGTTTGAGGGCTTTAATAAAGGGGACTATTCAGCGTACATTAGTCTGCCCAGCGTAACACAGTAGACTATAGCAGAGGCCATAAGTCAGATCAACTGATGCATCACAATCCAAGGATATATTATGTAAGCAGGGGCGGGGTCCGTGCTTGGACACACCCCAGCAGAGCGCCACCTTACATGAGCCGCACCTTAACATTAAAATGGCAAAACCAAGGAGAAAAAGGCGTAAGTTATGCAAATCAAGAGAGTTGGAGGTGTTGAAAACTTGGTCATTTGCATATCTTAGCAAGGCCGTAGCCCCAACGTGTGGCCCTAATACTTGGTACTGAATAAATCAAGATGTTTTGAATATTTTGTTTACGTTTTTCGATCATTTGTATAATAGTAACACGCCCATCGACCATGTGATTTCCATAATTCCACGACTTTTCATTGTTGGTGTTCAGGACTGTATATGATGACAGAAATCAGCACCGAATGTTGAATCTAAAAACTTTTATTACAGGTATGGTAACATTTCCCCAAGTAGGACACACCTGTCTTACAAGAGCTGTTTCCTCCACTAACAGGTAGACTATTTTATTACTGTAGGCAGCAGTGACCGGCCCTATAAAGCCCCCAGTAAGTCCTTTCACTTGTGGTTGCAAGTAGTAGCTGGAAATGAACAGCTGGCAGACAGCCTGCTGCTATGGCAACACAGTTATTAATTTGTTGTCGTGGTAACACAGAGGAGGCGCCAAATCTTTCACCTTTAGAATGCGTTGCGTCGATCGCACGGGAACACGAAAGCTATAAAAAAATCATCCCTGTTTAACAAACTTGGCAATAAAGAAACCGATGGTATCCGTGTTTGCTAACAGAGTCCGGTCCTGGTCTTCAAGAGTCCCGTCATTAATGTCAAAGTCGTGGAGCTCAGCAAGGGATGGATCGAACCTCTGCAGGAGCTTCAGCTGATCGGGGGACAATCCCGCGCCCATCAGACCGTCTCCTCCGATACGCGGGTCCTGCACAAAATCATTAAACATTTTGTGATCAGCAACATGAACAAATGTCTAAACGCTCTAAAGGGGGTTTCCATCGTCAGCAGTTGATTGGCTGGAGTCCGTTGATCGTGGCCCCAGCTGATCAGCTGATTGGGTGCTCGCGGTCAGCGCTGCACTATACAGGCATGGGAGTGAAAGCTGCTGCTACGACCCCAGTGTAGTGGCCGATGCTTGTAACCTCAGCCTAGGGTCTCATTATAATCAATGGGAAGTGTGCCTGTAGTTACAAGCACTGGCCACTACACCAGGGTTGGAGCAGCAGCTTCCATTCCGACCTCTGCGTAGTGTGGCACTGTCAGCGGGCGCTCAATCAGCTGATTGGACAGGGTCCCGAGAGGCAAACCGTAGCTGATTAACTACTGATGACGTATCTTAAGGGGATACATCATCAATAGTATTTTTCCTAGAAAATCCTTTCGACCAGCCATTTTTAGGGTTTTCATTTTTCCCATCCACAGAAATCTAATCTTTTAACAAATGTTTGTCTGAGGGGTTGTTTTTTGTGGGACGAGTTGTAGTCTCTAATGGCATCAGTTAATGCACATATAATGGATTGGAAAACATGGAACCATTTTAACCCCTTCCCGCTCCATGACGTATAGGTACGTAATGGAGCGGCGGGGTATGTATGCAGATAGGTCGCATTACGTCATACTGCAGGAGCGATCAAAGCATCGCTGGTTGTCGTCCCCCAGGGGGGCTTTACTTTAAAGTAAAAAAAAAAATCAAAAAAAAGTTGTAAAAGTTTAAATCACCCCCCTTTTGCCATATCTATTGTTAAAAAATCTAAATCATAAAATAAAAATACCTATTTGGTATTGCCGCGTCCATAAAAGTCCGATCTATCAAAGTAGCACATTATTTTTCCTGCACAGTGAACGTCGTCCGAAAAAAAAAATAAAGAACACCAAATATGCATTTTTTTTAGTTACCCTGTCTCCCAGAAAAAACGCAATAAAAAAGCGATCAAAAAGACATATATATTCCAAATTGATACTATCGGAAACTACAGGACATCCCGCAAAAAATGAGCCCTTGCTCAACTACATTGACGAAAAAATAAAGTTATTGTGCGCACAAAATGACCGCAGAAAATAATTGAAAAAAATTAAATGTCTTTGAAAAAACAAAAAAAAGAAGAGTAGTGCAGTAAGAATAAACCAATACAAGTTTGGCATCGTAGCAATCGTACTGACGCATAGAATAAAGTTATCATGTCGCTTTTGTTGCCATTTGTGCGCCGTAGAAACAAGACGCACTGAAAGATGGCGAAATGTCGTTTTTTTTTTCAGTTTACTCCACTTAGAATGTACTGAGAAACTTTTTAAAAATTCTATGGTACATTAAATAGCACCAGTGAAAAATACTCGTCCCGCAAAAAACGAGCCCTCATACAGCGACGGCGATGGATAAATAAAGAAGTTACGATTTTTTTGAAGGGGGGAGGAAAAAACGAAAATGGAAAAAGAAAAAGGGGCCGCGTTACTAAGGGTTTAAAGTGCAGTAAAACGACTTTAAAAAATGAAATGCGCCATTTTTTGGAGGGTTTTGTTTCTGCGGCGTTCATGCTGCAGTCAAAATGACGTGTTAACTACATTCTGTGGGTTGGTTATGATGCTACAATGTTTATAGATTTTTTCAAGTTTAACTATTTACAAAAAAAAAAGAAAAACTGATTAAAAATTTTAATAAATTAATCGCCATAATCAGAAAAAACATTTTGGGTTTTTTTTAAGTTTCTTTCAATAGGGCTGTGTGAGGGCTTGTTTTTTCCTTGAGGAGGCTGTCGTTTTTACTGCTACCCTTTCTTGGGGGACACAACTTTTTGCTCACTTTTTTATTTAACTTTTATTGAGAGACGAGTGACGCCAAAATGTACTTCTGACATTATGTACTTTTTATGGCGTTCACAGTGTGAGATAAATAATGCTTTATTCTGATAGTTTAGGCTTTTTTTGGGATGTAGCAATGTCGATTATATAGATTTTTTTTTATGTTTGGATAATTTTGTGGGGAAAATGGGAAAAGGATTGTTCTGATTTTTTTATATTTTCTATTTTTACCAATTTTATTTGACCTAAAATTTGACATCACTTTTGAGTCCCTTTAGGGGATTTGAACTTGTGATTGTTTGATCACTTCTACAATATACTGCAATACTTGAGTATTGTAGTACACTGTATTTTTCAAATTCCCAAATGAAGTCCTGCCACAAGCAGGACTTAAAATGGCTAAATACATGGCAGCCCTGGGAAGCTTTACTAGGCCTAAGGCTAACATGGCAACCATTCAGCACCCTTCTAGCTCATCACAGTGAAAATATGGGCTTCTCCCCCACCTCCCAGCTTGCATGCTGCGGTCAGAATTCACAGAGCATGTGAGCTGTCAGACAGCTTTGCGGTGGGTGTCAGCTATTAGAAACAGCCGGCACCTGTCGGGAATAAAGCAGGCTCAGCTCCCGAGCCCAATTCATACATGTATGTCACAGAGTAGGAAGGGGTTAAAGGTAACTTGCCAGGTCCCTAATGGTGCCCGAGCTGTGGACCCTACAGTATAGTGACACATTGATTTCAGTGGTCTGTCAGTTATAACAATTACTTCAGATGTTTTTGGAAAACTTGCATTTCAAACTTTTCAGCAAGCCACAAAGAGCAGTTCAATTAGGCTCATTAGTATTCATATATTCCCTGCTGCCCCCGCCTCTAACTGACGGTTCTCGCTGAATGCTCGGTAATACAAAGAGACCCGTCAATCAGCAACGGGGGATTCTGTCAGTTTCTGGATGTTTTCCTGAACACTTTGGAATAATACTTATTTTTTGGGTTTTTTGAATGTAAAGAACTTGCGTTACTTGTGGATGAAGCTGGAGGCAGGGAAAGGTCGTCAGGGCCCAGGCCACCAGTTGTTCATTCTCAGACAGGGTTATGGTGCACGTGCTGTAGACGAGCGTGCCGCCGGGTTTGAGTAATGACACCGCCTGAAAAAAATAGTGATTATAATCCTCATTGAAGTCCTTGACATCCGCTTGGGATGCCCCCCCGATCAGCCACATATTACATGACGGCTAGTCACAGGCATGCTTAAAGGGGTATTCCAATCTCAGCTTCTCATGGCCGAGGTAGGAACACTCGGCTTCTCTATTTTCTGACCACCTGCTGGATAGAGCAGAGCGCTGTTTCCGCAGTTCTCATTACAGCTATGGACACAGTGTAGCGTGTTGTGCTACATTGTTTCCATAGCTCACAATCAATTCAATAAGAAGTACAGAAGCATCACGGTGCTCAGAGCTCGGGCTGGGGGGCCAGTAGCCATGGCAGCGGTTTACCAACTCAGCTATTAAAAGTCAAGGTAGGAACACCTCTTAAAGCTACTGTAAGTGATGATATCTCCAACATACCCCTTCTCTACCCGACGCTGGGGACAACATCTCATCCTCCCTTCCCTCAATGCAAGGAATGACAATCAACCCCCGGGCTGCAGGGAACAGCGATGACCCTATCCCCAAAACAGGCAACAATGACTCTTCCCTCCCTCCATGATGCAGCGGCCATGACTCAGTGTAGAGGAGGACAACTTTCCCCGACATAGGTGGATGACTACTACCACCGGGGCAGGAGGGGCGGGGCTATATTATCTACTGTCGTTATTCTTCGTTGCCCCCTCAATCTGCTAGTTTTGGGCCCTGTTTTCAGCTGTTGAAGATGGCTGCAGCAATTTTCTAACTACCTGATGTACACTGTGCGCTGCTCTAGGATTGGCTGGTGGTGATCATGTGAGCAGCTCTGGCAAATCAGAGAGCAGGTATAGAGCATTGATAGTATGAACACTGCCAATACACTGTAGGGATTAGATAGCCTGAAGATTCTGTCTGCTATCTTCAAGGCCAAAAACAGGACCGGGAACCGGCAGATCGGAGGGGAGGAACAGCAGAGAAGAACAACTACATGTAATATACCCCCCACCCCCTCCACCTCCAGTCCTGGGAGAGAATTTTGTCCTAAAACTTGTGAGTTACTTTAAAGGGGTTGTCCCGCGGTGACAAGTGGGTCTATACACTTCTGTATGGCCATATTAATGCACTTTGTAATATACATTGTGCATTAATTATGAGCCATACAGAAGTTATTCACTTACCTGCTCCGTTGCTGGCGTCCTCGTCTCCATGGTGCCGTCTAATTTTGCTGTCTTCTGGTGTTTTTAGACGCGCTTACGCTGTGCGGTCTTCTTCCTGGTGAATGGGGCCACTCGTGCTGGAGAGCTGGTCATCGTAGCTCCGCCCCGTCATGTGTGCCGATTCCAGCCAATCAGGAGGCTGGAATCGGCAATGGACCGCACAGAGCCCACGATGCACCATAGGAAAGGACCCGCGGTGCATCGTGGGTGAAGATCCTGGCGGCCATCTTGGTGAAGGAAGAAGTAGGAAGAAGGAAGACGTCGCAGAGCGGGGATTCGGGTAAGTAATATGTTTGTTTTTTTTAACACATCCATTGGGGTTGTCCTGCGCCGAACGGGGGGGCCTATGGAAAAAAAAAAAAAAACGTTTCGGCGCGAGACAACCCCTTTAAGTACCAACTACTGAGAAATAACCCATATAATCTAACAGTGACGGTGATGAATAAGTGGAACAGGTTGCCACAGTGGTGAGTTCTCCTTCAATGGAAGTCTTCAGAGGCTGGATAAATATCTGTCTGGGATGATTTAGTGATCCTGCACGGAGCGGGGTGCTGGACCCGATGACCCTGGAGGTCCCTTCCAGCTCTACCATTCTAGGATTCCATGAAGTACAGTTGATTAACACTCAGAGAGAGACTTGAGAGGGGCCACATGGGGATACTGAAGGAACCACACAAGATGTCTACAGCAGAGAAGACTCACCGTACTGAACAGTTTACGCTGCAGAGGCTGATAAGACGTTAATTCCTTCAGTGATAAAGCACAGGACATGTTAGGTCTTTGTCCCATTCCACTACACGGGGCATCTAAAAGTACACGATCAAAGGACTCAGGCGGAAATGGAGGACCTGGACCTGAAAGGTGAACGTACAATGCAAAACACATTAATCACTTAGGACATGCTGAATGCAGAAACATCTATAACAGAGTGCACCCAGCCCCCCAAGTAGTCTGTTTCCATATTCTGCTTTCTCAAGTAAAGGGTTAACCAGCAGGGATAGAAGGTTTCTTCGGTCCCTATTACAGCAAGTGCCAGTCTGTCACCCGACAGCTGAGCACCCGCTCTCCATGGCTCTTCTGATGCAGCTGCCGACAAAAGACGTATGGGCGGTCCTTCAGGGGTTAGTGATAGTATTCAGATCCTTGTCACTGATGATGAAGGCCAGGGCCCCTACAACACAGAGTAGCCTGTGAGCTGCAGTAAAATCCCAACATTACTTTGGCAGGTGGAGAAGGTTTAACGTTTACCTACAGGAAAGGACCTTGCAACCATCGCTAAATAATTTGACCACGTCGGCGGTTCCATAAAATACTCGGCATTTTCGAGGAAACCTTGATGTTTTGGATTGAGTCAAGCAGCGCCATGAGTTTATGAAACAAGCTATGCAATGTCGCTATCAAGTCCTGAAGTGTATGTAATGAAATTAGCTTCTGCATGTCTAGATGAGGAATAACACTATATCTGGCCAATGCATGACTTGTAGCCTACATTTACCAGCAGTTTCTCCTCTGCAGGCTGTATAGCTAGTTCTCAGTCTGCCCTGAGCTGGTGGGTGTAGACTGCTGCTATGATGCCTCTATACACAGCACATATAGGAGAGTAGGATCTCTTCCTATCCCTGAGCTGGTGGGTGTAGACTGCTGCTATGATGTCTAGATACACTGCATACATAGAACAGGATCTCTTCTTCTCTCTGAGCTGGTGGGTGTAGACTGTGGATAGGATTTCTCCACACACTGCACACATAGGAGAGCAGGATCTCTTCCTATCCCGGAGCTGGTGGGTGTAGACTGCTGCTATGATGTCTAGATACACTGCATACATAGGAGAACATTATCTCTTCTCTATCTCTGAGATGGTGGGTGTAGACTGCTGCTATGATGTCTAGATACACTGCATACATAGGAGAACAGGATCTCTTCTTCTCTCTGAGCTGGTGGGTGTAGACTGCTGCTATGATGTCTAGATACACTGCACACATAGGAGAGCAGGATCTCTTCCTATCCCTGAGCTGGTGGGTGCAGACTGCTGCTATGATGTCTAGATACACTGCATACATAGGAGAACAGGATCTCTTCTTCTCTCTGAGCTGGTGGGTGTAGACTGCTGCTATGATGTCTAGATACACTGCACACATAGGAGAGCAGGATCTCTTCCTATCCCTGAGCTGGTGGGTGCAGACTGCTGCTATGATGTCTAGATACACTGCATACATAGGAGAACAGGATCTCTTCTTCTCTCTGAGCTGGTGGATGTAGACTGCTGCTATGATGTCTAGATACACTGCACACATAGGAGAGCAGGATCTCTTCCTATCCCTGAGCTGGTGGGTGCAGACTGCTGCTATGATGTCTAGATACACTGCATACATAGGAGAACAGGATCTCTTCTTCTCTCTGAGCTGGTGGGTGTAGACTGCTGCTATGATGTCTCCATACTCTGCACACATAGGAGAGCAAGATCTCTTCTCTATCTCTGAGCTGCTGGGTGTAGACTGCTGCTATGATGTCTCCATACTCTGCACACATAGGAGAGCAGGATCTCTTCCTATCCCTGAGCTGGTGGGTGTAGACTGCTGCTATGATGTCTAGATACACTGCATACATAGGGGAACAGGATCTCTTCTTCTCTCTGAGCTGGTGTGTGCATACTCTGCTATGTTGTCTCCATACACTGCACACATAGCAGCACAGGATCTTGTCTTCTTCTCCGTCTCTGAGCTGATGGGTGTAGACTGCTGCTATGATGTCTAGATACACTGCATACATAGGAGTACATTATCTCTTCTCTCTGAGCTGGTGGGTGTAGACTGTGGATATGATTTCTCCATACACGGCACACATAGGAGAGCAGGATCTCTTCCTATCTCTGAGCTGGTGGGTGCAGACTGCTGCTATGATGTCTAGATACACTGCATACATAGGAGAACAGGATCTCTTCTTCTCTCTGAGCTGGTGGGTGTAGACTGTGGATATTATTTCTCCATACACGGCACACATAGGAGAGCAGGATCTCTTCCTATCCCTGAGCTGGTGGGTGTAGACTGCTGCTATGATGTCTAGATACACTGCATACATAGGAGAACAGGATCTCTTCTTCTCCCTGAGCTGGTGGGTGTAGACTGCTGCTATGATGTCTCCACACACTGCACACATAGGAGAGCAGGATCTCTTCCTATCCCTGAGCTGGTGGGTGTAGACTGCTGCTATGACGTCTAGATACACTGCATACATAGGAGAACAGGATCTCTTCTTCTCTCTGAGCTGGTGTGCATATACTCTGCTATGTTGTCTCCATACACTGCATACATAGTAGCACAGGATCTTGTCTTCTTCTGTGTCTCTGAGCTGGTGGGTGTAGACTGCTGCTATGATGTCTCCATACACTGCACACATAGGAGAGCAGGATCTTGTCTTCTTCTCCATCTCTAAGCTGGTGCAAGTGGACTCTGCTATGATGTCCTCTATACACTGCACACATAGGAGAGCAGGAGCTCATCTCTATCTCTGAGCTGGTGGATGTAGACTGTTATATATTTAGTGTTTGGACATAACATGAGTGGTGATCCTTCTCCTCATCTCTCTGCAGTGCACCCCCTGAACCACCAGCAGCATTAGGACATTACACAGCAGTACTGAGCAGTGTACATGTGAATCCAACATTGGGGTGAGATAAAACGCTTACTAGAAGCTGCATGTCTGGGAGTCTTACTGCTTCTGTCTCCATTCAGTAGCTCCCTCCATTCCCCCATTATAAACTTCTACGGGCAGCATGAGACACCTCTCTTCTCTACCTGTTCTTTGTGTTGTTATTTTGGTTACTGCAGTCGGAGTTCACAAGACAATAGGCAGTGGATAGAAAATTAGAAGTCATCGTTTCCTCTTAGTGGGCAGCACATTAGAGGGATTTTCAGTGCAAAGAAGGGCATTTTAGGTAAATAAAATTATATGCAATTTTAGCTAGTTATCACACTGCTATCATAGAAGCAGAAATTGGTTGAAAAGTTGATGACCTTTTAAAGTGGTTGTCCATGACTTTTGATATTGATGACCTTTGCTCAGAATAGGTCATCAATAGAAGATTAGTGAAGGTCCACCACTGGGGATCACGGCTAATCAGCCGATTCCCAGCACCTTTGTATGGACAGTGCTGGAAGCAGATAGCTCTGTCCATATTGCAGTGGCCCGGGTTGGTACTGCAGGCACAGCCTTCATTTCCAGAGCGGCAGACAACCGCCAATCAGCTCTTGATGACATATCCTAAGAAAGGGGTAGCAATAGAAAATTCCCAAAAGTCTCGGACCACACCTTTAAGATTACTGATAACACAATGACCCATCTTATGTTCTGCAAGCAGGTAACAGCCCGTACTGCTAAATCTTACATCAACCCCAAGGGCAAAACATATCTCAGCTTACCTTGACTGTCCCCCGAGTCGGGCGTCACGGCTTTGGTACTATTGTAGCAGAACGCCTGGATGCTGTTGAGCTTCAGCACAGAAGCCTTTTGCTTCACCTTCTCTACTTTGTTGGCTATTTTATCCATTGCGATGACTTCTCCCTATAAAAGGGGGACAGAAGAGACGTCTCCGCGGTGATGAAAATGTTATATATGTTTATACATAGAAACTTACAATCCATTCCAAATGAAGTGCTGAACTATCTAGATGCACCAATAGCTGTCTACTAGGCGTTAGTTGCTTTTTTAACCCCTTCCTGTCATACATATGGCTATATACGCCCTAACTACACATACCCCGTGTAGTTAAGCCGTCCACAGCATATGCTTCATATGGAGCGCTATACTGTATCAGGGATCAAACGATCACCTATTCAAGTTCCCATATGGTGACTAATAACAAGTAAAAAAAAAATAAAGATTTTATAATTAATATAAAAAATAATAAAAGTAATAAAAAACCTTTTCACATAAACTAAATAAATAAAATTTAAAAACCGTTGTTATCGCTGCATCCATAAAGGTCCAATTTATTAAAATATCATATTACTAGTCCTGCATTATTGACTGTCAGGAAAAAAAAATGCACTGCTTTGGTCACCAAGAAAACCCCTGGTCTCCAACCCGCAATTTGAAGCTTCTATGTGGAGGGGCCCCCTATTCTGGAATTTCCATCCTTCCCAATGCCCGGCTTACAGGATGTGATGATGAGCTCGAGTCTGAGGCCTCTGGTGGATTTCATTGAGGAGGAGGACCTCAGCGCGGTTCGTGGTTGCAATACTTCCAACGAAGGAGCTTTGTGGGGTCCATGATGCCCTGGGTGAATTTTGCTGGTCCCCTCACACCATTCGAGCAGATCTGTATGTCCCAGACCTCTCAGAGACATGTGATATCCAACCTATACGAGCTGATGCTGACTCGGAGATGGAAGCCCAGATGCCTCCATACATAGAGGCATGGGAGAGGGAACCTAATCGGAGCTTTCCGCGGGAGGATTGGGAGAGAGCCTGGGTTCTGTATTATAAAATGTCATCAGCTTGTAAACTACAGGACTTAAACTTTAAAATCCTATCCCAGTGGTACAGGAACCATACCAGCTACACAGATGTAACAATAGGTGGAACATGTCCCACATCTGGTGGAGCTGCCCTACGGTGGCTGCCCTGTGGATGAAGGTCTACAATCGTATCTGCGTGACAAGAGGAAAATTAACTATAAAGATCGCCCGGCTCTCAATCCTCTCAGGTCCCATCAAAAAGACTACAAGGGGCCTTTTGAGATTCTTCATTCTAGCAACCAGAAGAATTATTCCTAAACTGTGGAGGTCGCCATCTACGCCTCCATCGAGGGCGATGTGGGTGGAGGAGCTGAATGACCTAATGAGGGAAGAAGAGAGTGATGCCCACGACGAGATCTGTAGAACGTGGCAGGTCTGGATCGGAGGGATTTAAGACGTGGGTGGATACTGGACAGATCTAAGATGTGATCCAGGCGTATGCGGCCACAGCTCGGCCTGGGCATTACTCTCCTAAGGAGCATACGCTGATGTTCCAGTCCACCCCCCTTCACCAATCTGCTTCCTGCTGTCTCCCTGTCCTTTGAAAATGTCTTGTGTCTCCAATTTTGCTACTTGTATGTAAGTTATTTTTGTATTGTTGTTTTTTGTTTCAGTTTTTTCTTGTTCTTTGTCTTTTCTTTTTTCCTTCATTACATATTATATTCATACAGGCGCCCATTGTGCTCACAGGGCCGAAGAACTATCATATTGCAATATAAGCGAGCTTAGGCATATAACAGCAAGGAAAAACTTTGAGTAAAAAACTTTTGAACGAAAAAGTCAACCCCTCACAGAGCCCCGTGGGCAGGGGGGGGGGGGGGATATATATATATAGCTGGAAGCCCTTTGTCTTTGTTTAAAAAAAGGTATTTTAGTTTTTAAAGCATTACCAACTTGCCCGTTTCTTTCTATAATATCGCGGTGATCATACTGACCCCTGTCCCACTCAGTAGTTCTTAAAAGTCTTCCAATACATAATGCGGCACATTAAATGGTAGCATTGATAAAAGCCAAGCCCTCGTGTAAGTATGTCACTGGAGGAAGAAGAAGTTATGATGTCTTGAAAGCTTAAATACTAGAACTGCAGAACTGGCCGGGACGCAGCAATAACTGCTGGTCATTAAAGGGTTAATGAAAGTACTCTGCCTCTACAGAGTTTAAATATTGCTACTTTCTCAGCCCCCATCTACTAGCCCGTTGACCCTGTCATATCGGTCCCAAGCCCGGATAGATGGAGAGGGGTGGAGAAAGCAATTTCAAACTACTCCACCGCTACTGCCGAAACACTTCATGGGTTCCAGCCGGACAAGGAAGCATGGAGAATGATGATCCATAAAGTGACCAAACGGATAATCACCACTTTAACAGTTCATCGTGGCGTAGATTCCACCGGGTGATGACATCCTTCTGCAGGAATATCGGCCCCCGCGGACAGGAAGCTTCTTGTAGTTGCTGCAGATTAGATGGCGGTGCTGACATGTTCTGACCGGCTGACAGGAAGGGGTCAGCGATTCATGCTGCTTGTGCCAAATTCTGACCTTCCATCAGCAACAGAAATCTGGCACCATGTGACCAGGAGAGGTTTTTCCGCTGCTCAGTGATACATTTTTTGCGCTCGGTTGCCCGCTGGAGTCTTGCCTTTCCATTTCTCTTAGAACTGGTCATCTGCTGTTATAGCCGTCCGTGCTAAGGAGCGATGAGTTGGAGCTCCAGCGGTGCATTCAGCTGCAGTTTGCCTGACTGTGTAGCGCCTGTTGGTCAGAACGATTCCTGACATCCTCCTGTGACTCCTTTCTGCGATGAATGGTTTCTGGCCAACATTTCCACATCAATAACAAAGTCAAAACTCCGATTCAGCTGTGAGACCCAAGCGGCTTTCAGCTAAACTAGTGTTAAGAGGGACAATTAAAGACACCTAACGCCGTTCCTGCCATGACGCAGAACGCCACTCACTGCCTGCACCCAGAAGTGCTACCGATTGCATTTCCGCATCACCTGACCAGTGGGGTCAGGTGATGCACAAGAGGGCTTAGTAGCGCTTTGGTGAGTTGAAGGGGGTGTAAAAGCAGTGAATGGCGCTCTTCGCCATGGCAGGAACGGTAATAGCGATCCTTAAACACTAGCTGGACTCACAGCTGATTCAGAACCAAAATCCGCATCAGTGGTGTTTGATTTTGACTCCGTTTCTGGTGCGCAAATGCTGATGGTTTTGGTGCGGATCGGCAACACTTCCGCTACGTGTGAACGCACCCTTGGACAGCTTTCTAAAGAGTGCGCAGCCAGGCGACTTCTCCGCAGCTCATGGATATAAGACAACACCGCAAGGTACAAGTACTGCGGGGCTTGAGGAAAGAAAAAAAAGCCACAATGACAAATAAAGGCGTCTTACAAGCAAAGAGTAATATGTCCTGAAATCCTGAATCAGGTGCGGCCAGCAAATAGTTAAGTGCGTCCCCCCAGACACTGAATAATGTACATTTACCTCATTACAGGCCGCGCCGCGGAGACACAACATGGATGAAATTAATACCGCAAAACAATAAGGAGCCGCCGTGCAGCCAGGAAAATGTTAATTGCTGTTTTTCATAAGGATATAATCACCACAAATAAACTCTGCTAATTATTTAGTGCGCAGCTTCAGCGAACCGCGGGGATCACGGGCGGTGGAGGTGTGCGGAGGCAAATTACTACATTAGCATGGGAACATGCGCCGGATTCAGTCGCCGTGTATGTAAAACAGCGAATAAATTATCAGGTTATCCTCAAAGTGGGCGCAACAAGGGTCCGCATGAAGCGGCGCAAGAAGCCCCAACGATGGCTGATAGGACCAGTGAGCGCCAGCGGAATAAGGGGGGAGTCAAAGTATGGCGACATTCACGGCCAAATCCGCGATAAGTGAGCGTCCCAGCAGTCCTATGGAGAGGTGATGAATTGTGGGAAGACCCCTTTAAAAGGAGTTCACTATATAAACTGAATGGCCACTTTATTAGAGCGCCCAGCCCGTTCCCAATTGGAGCTCCCTGTATGAAAATTCTCCCTGTGACCCGGGTGGGCGGCATAAAATCACGGGACAAGTTTTCCGTGGATCAGTTTCCGGCGATCTGAGCGACTGCCAATGAGCCCAGGTCATCGGTGCCAGACTAGCCAGGGTTGGGATTTCAATGCCAACCGTGGGGAGTTTTTTTCATGTAACAGTGTGGAGAGTATACCAAGAATGGCAGGACTGAGGAAAAACATCCAGCAAAAGGGGATCCTGTGGATGAAAACAACTCATCTCCAAAAGGGGTCGGAGGAGGATGTCAGGAATCGTTCTGATGATGAGGCCCTGCACAGTCAGGGGCAGCCAAATACAACTCTGGTGCTCCAACTAATACGTCCAAATGCACCATTCCTTCGCTCGGATGGGCTATAGCAACAGACGACCATTTCCAGCACCATTATGTTTAAGAGAAACTGAAAGATGAGACTCCGCGGGGGAAAACAGCGCAAAAATTGTATCTCTGAGCAGTGGTAAAAAAAAAATCACCTGGTCAGATGGAATCAGATTTCTGATGGGAAGCTAGAATTTGGCACAAGCAGCAGGTATTGATGACCCCTTCCTGTCAGCTGATCAGAACATGTCAGCACCTCCATCTAATTTGTGGCAACTACAAGTAGCTTCCTGTCCGCAGGGGCCGATATTCCTGCAGAACAATCTCATCACCCGGTGGAATCTACGCCACGATGAATCACTGCAGTTCTGCAGGACAAAGGAGTCCAGAAAAGAAGCATCTCACCTTCTTGCCGCTGTCAAATGCTCGTATATGTTCTGTGCATGGTGCAGGTATATATATATACACACACACACTCACACCCTCCACTCGGTGCCGCTGGTTACACTTTGCTTACAACAGGCTTATTTGGAGGAATATGGATGTATGCAGAGTAAATGTTACAGCTGCTTTATTAGGAAATAGCGCTTAGTGACACAAAGAAGGACGCGCTTCGAGTCAATCCAATCTTGTTCACCCCTAAAATCAGCGTCGTTCATTTACATATTAAAATCTAATCAAAAACAACTTTCATTAACCAATTAATTAACTGACTTCATTCCTCCCAGAAGAAGCATCACAGCGTACATCGATAATGACAACTACAATCTTGAAATATGGATAGGACTTGTTATTAGAGATGAGGGAGCGGACTGGCTAAGGGCAACTACTGGATCGGGCATTGCCCTTAGCCGAGTACCTGCCCGCTCGGCAGAGAAGGTTCAGCTGCTGGCGCGGGTGACAGGTGAGTTGCAGCAGTGAGCAGGGGGGAGCGGGGGGAGCAGGGTGAGAGAGATCTCCCCTCGGTTCCTCCCTGCCGGGCAGGCACTCGCTGAGGGCAATGCTCGCTCATCTCTAGCTGATAATAATTCTCTCTATATAATAACATTCATAAAGAATCATTCCGTTCTATAATCCACCAGCATCGTGTGAGAGAATGAAAGCCATGGCGATTATCACATATACAATGTGTAAGAAATCCTGACCAAGTGTGCATAAAGACCTGGAACCACAAATACAGTCTAATTAATATATATATCAGGAATCTTACGAATCATTTCAGAAATAACGATCAAAGAATATTGGAGGTTATAGAGAAATGCTGCAACAGTCGTATAATGAATTCATGGAAAAACAACAGAATCACAGAAAGGAACGCAAAAAACCCAAATCTGTGATTGCCACTTGCTTAAATAAAATCTATAGGATATGTTAGCAAAAAAAATAGATCTATTTATTAAAATTTTTTACAATTTTTTCTTCCTTTTCCTTTCTTTTTCTCTTTAATATATATACGTTCCTTCCCTCGGGGACCCGTGTATCCAGAGTCATGATCCAGTATCCCTCTCTAACAGCACTGAGCGCTCCACCTGTAATTTGCGTTTATTGGAGATTGTATCGATACCATAATAAACCATTCTATCGGTCTCACCCGCATGTTTTTCCAAAAAATGTCCTGTGACTCCTGAATGATTAATGGTTATTATTAGTAATACGAGTCCTTAGTTTAGGGATAGAACATCCAACATGATGTCACATTCCGTACATGTGACTATATACACCGCATAGCAGAGTTACAGTTTATATACTCTGATATTATAGGTTCTTGTATTAGAGCCATTACTGAACTCGCTGCACTTCCCAGCATGTGGCCATGTGCTGCATTTAGAAAAGCCCTTATATGACAGCCGGTCTTTTCTGTTTTTCCAATTGGAGTGGAATAAACTTGGTGATGGCAGATCATGGGGATTCCTACTTCTTCTGGCCACTACCGCGACTCCCTGGTTAAAGGGGTTTTGTCATTTTAAAAAAATTATCTAAACTTACCTGTTCCTTCCCTGCCTGTCTCCTTATCACATCTTCTCCTGGTTCAGCTTCTCCAGTGCCCCACGTCAGCTCACTGCAGGCTGGGCCCAGCTTGTTATGAAGGCTGCTTTATCACAAACTCCTTCCGGCTGGGTCAGTGAAGGTCACATCCCTGTGCTGCAGCTTCACTGCCTAGGAAGGAATTGTAATCTATTTCAGAGACAGCTCGCATGAACAATCTCTGAAGAAGATAGGCAGTCCCCCTGCTGGCCTGTGAGCTGTGATGTAACATACATTGGTTGGCAGGCAGAAGACTGCCAACCAAATGTACGTAACCTCACAGGAAGGAGAAGAATCGGGCAGCTGGGGGTGAAGTGACCCCCTGGACTGCAGGAGACAGGAGAAGATAAGGGAGGTGAAGATCTGGTAAGTAAACTGATGGGGGAGGAATAGATAAGTAGAGCATTTTTCTTTTTTAGTGACAGAACCCCTTTAAGGATTTCGTTTTTTCGATTGGAGTGGAATAAACTTGGTGATCGCCGATCATGGAGATTTCTACTACTTCTGGCCACTACCGCGACTCCCTGGTTAAGGACTTCGTTAGTAATTCTATCTTGGCAGAGTACTGGAAGGAATGTATAAAATAAACCTCTGAAGGCCTAGAATTCTCTGTTACATGGAGTAGAAAGCACCAGCCGTTCTGAATTGGTTATTCCTAGTTTTATTCTCCCATAATAATTCCTCCGTAGTTCTTATTTTCATTTTGAACGATGACTTTTCTAACTGATTACTGCTGTAACCGATTCCTTCAATCTGGTAATAATATCTTTTATTAATTAGACTGTATTTGTGGTTCCAGGTCTTTAGGCACACTTGGTCAGGATTTCTTACACATTGTATATGTGATATTCGTCATGACTTTCATTCTCTCACACAATGCTGGTGGATTATAGAACGGAATGATTCTTCATGAATGTTATTATATATTAACGAGTCCTATCCATAGTTCCTTATGTAGTTTTCATTATCGATGTACGCTGTGATGCTGTTTCTGGGAGGAATGAAGTCAGTTAATTAAGGGGTTAATGAAACAGTTGTTTTTAATTAGATTTTAATATGTAAATGACGACGCTGATTTTAGAGGTGAACGAGATTGGATTGACTCGAAGCGCGTCCTTCTTTGTGTCATTAAGCGCTATTTCCTAATAAAGCAGTTGTAACATATACTCTGGATACGTCCATATTCCTCCGAATAAGCCTGTTGTAAGCCAACGCGCTACTAGATGGGGTCTCCGATAAAGTGGCCGTTCATCGCACATACGTGAACGCATACATCCCACAGAGTAATAACTCCTCCCCCTTCATACTTCCCATCACTCCTACGGTAATTGGGATTACTCCATTCTAACTTTTGGATTTGGACATGTTCTCCTTACAGCGGAGATTACCTGGTCATTCATTAGAGCGGCGATGTGAGTGGTCTTTCCTCCAGGAGCAGCGCACATATCCAACACCCGTTCACCAGGTTGAGGGTTTAAGACATGGCTAACGACAGCGGACGGTAAATTCTAGGGATAAAAAAATATATTACTGTCCAATAATCCACCTCCCCCGCTGATGTCCGCTATTAGCCGAACTAGCCCCTCCCGTTTTATGTATAAATGGTAATTTATACCTGTATGAAACTTCTTAGTAGCATCCTCTTAACTCCTAGAAGCCTGCAGTTCACCCTCCCTGGCTTTCGGGGCTCTGTAACTGCTGAGACCCTTCCTCAGTCCCTCAGAGTCATATATAGTAAATGGTAGGCAGGGAGGAGGGGGATGCAGCTGCAATTTCTCTCCCTGCTAACATATGGTTGGGACTGCTGCCATGTAAATGTTCCCACAGCTTATCCATCGGACCTCATTCTCTGCCAAACTCTCTTAGGGAAGGAGTTCCTCATTGGTTAGCCTCCATTTAAAGGGGTTGTCCCGCGCCGAAACAGTTTTGTTTTTTTTCAATAGCCCCCCCCCGTTCGGCACGAGACAAACCCGATGCAGGGGTTTAAAAAAAAAAACCGGATAGTACTTACCCGAATGCCCGCGCTCCGGTGACTTCTTACTTACCTTGCGAAGATGGCCGCCGGGATCTTCACCCTCGGTGGACCGCAGGTCTTCTGTGCGGTCCATTGCCGATTCCAGCCTCCTGATTGGCTGGAATCGGCACACGTGACGGGGCGGAGCTACGAGGAGCCGCTCTCCAGCACAAGCGGCCCCATTCAGAAGAAAGAAGACCGGACTGCGCAAGCGCGTCTAATCGGGCGATTAGACGCTGAAAATTAGACGGCACCATGGAGACGAGGACGCCAGCAACGGAACAGGTAAGTGAATAACTTCTGTATGGCTCATAATTAATGCACAATGTATATTACAAAGTGCATTAATATGGCCATACAGAAGTGTATACCCCAACTTTGTTTCGCGGGACAACCCCTTTAAGTATTTCTGGCTTCTGCAGTCTGGTTGCTGGTGATCAATCCACTATTCCATGTTCTAGTACATTGTAGTTTGTTCTTGTCAGTTCCATCTCGTTTCCTAGCCTCTGGCTTTGTCTGCTCATTCCCTGTTTATATGTGCCTAGCCTTGGTTCATTATTCAGCCTACTCGGTTGGTCCTAGTGCCCCCTGTTCTCAGGGACAGTATTTCAGACAGTATCATCAGTAGGGGTAACTGACAGATGCTCATGGACAGTGGTTCCTGGCATTAGGGTCAGTGGCAGGGAAAGACAAACGGAGAGCTAACAGTGTGCATCAAGCAGTCATGGAAGCAGTGCGGCCATCTTGGTTTATCCTAGATTGGACACTCACTTTAAATGCATTTAGGAATTACCTGTAAGAATATGTATCCAGGAAGGACATTGTCAAAAGATGGACTTAAGTACACGGGTTCTGTCATTCGGATGCCTTTTCCCCTATAAAAGAGAAGGAGGGGTAACAACAATTCTACATGTTGAGCTATTTTGTCATGAACTCATATATGCAAAATTAAGGCTCAACAGACAACATGGCTCCTGCCACGTTACTGACCACATGCGGCCATAGCAACGTGTTCCAAAACAACCCTTTGACATAATAGTGGAGAGTTCTCAACACTCAATGCAAGAGAAAGGGGCAGAAGTTACCGATACCAACCAATCAGGCTTCTAGTTTAATTTTGCTGGAGTCTGACTAGTTGCTACAGAAAGTTGAGCCACTTCATTAATTTCTTTATCCCTAATTCTATATGTATTAGTAACAGACGCATTTCCCTTTAAGCGTACTTGAGTTTTCAACAAGTTTTCTAATATACCCCAGGTCCTCTTTACCCTCATTTGCTGCTGTTTGCACCCATTTTTTATGTCTGTAAGTTCTTTTTTTTTTTAATGGTCTTCTCTATTTTTTGTTGTTTTGCAACAAACCTAACATTCTGCCAGTAGTTCACTGCCCTGTACTTCCTTGCCCTTACTTCCCATGCTGCACTGCATTGTCTCTAGTCCAATCAGCAAGGAGACAGTGTCTGAATGCCCACCCCTCTGCTCTCCCAGTATGATTCAGACATTTAGGCCTCCTTCCCACGAGCGTGACGGGCTCCGCCGCGTAATATTCCGCTGCGAAGCCCGTCACGGCGCCCCCCAGAGCCCCTATACTTACCTGCGGGAGATAGCGTGAAATCGCTTCCCCGCCCACCGCCGCCGCGTCACCGCCCGTCACCGCCGCGTCACCAGCCGTGTCACGTGCACGGCCGGCCGTGTCACGTGACGCGGCCGGCCGCGTCATATGGCGTCATATGACGCGCGGCGATGGGCGGGAAAGCGTTTTTTCACGCTATCTCCTGCTGGTTACAGCGGGAGATAGCGTGAACGGACGGCTTCCATTGACTGCAATGGAAGCCGTCAGTGCGTACAGCCCGTCCTCACCCGCAGAAAATAGAGCATGCTGCGGGTGAGGACGGGAGAAATCGCGGTGCGTAATTCCGCGGTGGAATTACGCATCGTGAGCATTGTGCTATTAGGTTCAATAGAACCTAATAGCTGCGGGCAACGCAGCGGATTTTCGCCGCGAATTACGCGGCGGAAATCCGTTCGTGGGAAGGAGGCCTTAGAGACATTCTGGACAAATTGTTAGTAAACCCACTACAATGTGTGCACACAGACAAACACCCACACACTGTGACAGCAGGAGAGGCAGAGACTGTGGAGATCCTTATCACAATGTCTGCAGATCTGTCAGCCTGCAGCCTGTAAGTGCACAGGAGCTGCCTGTGAAGATACCCCCCCCCCCCCTTCCCCCTTGTTACTACAGAAGCTCTGTAGCTAATGCCAGACAGTGGCTTGCAGAGATAGTGGAAGGGAGACCCCTAGTGGCAGCTACTTCAAACGTGATTTACAGTGAGAAAGTAATCAATTTTTGAATGCAAGTATATTACAGAAATGATGAGACTGACACAAGCCGGTAGGTGAGCAGAAGTTGTCTGAAAAGTTAGTGCCCCCTTGTCTGAGATACAGTATAGTTTCATCTGGATTTTTATCCTATTTTGCCACTAATATAATTCTGCTTCCCCATTGTTATGGGTAACGGTTAATGCTATTGATTAGGTAGATTTATGGGTTTCCTGTGCTCCCACTTCACAACGCAGCAATGTGGGGGCCGAGTTTGATCCTGTAGTCCTACAGGTAATGTATGAAGCTTCGTACGTCACATTTTCTGACAGAGAATGGGGACTGATTTTCAAATTTGGAACTCTTGGGCATTTTTGCATCCCGCTGGCAACTTTTCTAAAAGGGGGTGAGGCTTATGGGAAAGGGGGCGGGGCCTGGTGGATTATCTAGAATTCACACGAAAAAAAATGGAGGTAACGTATAGAGGAAATCCACGTCAGCTTGAGAAGACCCAGATTTCAGTCTGGTCAACGATGTGTCAAGTTGATTATGAAGCGCGTGTTAATAAACGTGGCGCACTTCACTCCGTCAGTAATTCTTCCCCTGTGAAGCTTTTACCTCTTCAGGAATCGTAAGTCGACCTCCGGATTCTATCTGAATATTTTTGTGACTGTTGTGGGATTGGACCTTCCTACATAAAGGCCGCGGTTCCGCCTGGAAACGGTTTACGACATAGTGAGCGACGACCACTGCTACGACATTCTTGCGGTGACTTACTTTATCGGGCTGTTCGAGCAAAAGATTTCTGAACGACTCAACTCCGAAATTCCATTTCCGACAAAAACTTTAGTTCCATCAAACTCCGTGGCGCCGCGCTTACATCGGGCTTCGACGTCAGAGTACACCGAGACCTCGTCCCCCACCTTCATCCCTGTAGGTGACCATAGATAAGGATTAGAAGGACATTAACCCCTTCCTGCCGCAGCTCTAGTTTGTTTTCATTTTCTCCTCCACAATTTCACAAAACCCATTGATCCCTCTGGTGACAGATCTACATGAGGGCTTGTTTTATGCGGCACCACTTGTATTTTTCAATGGTACTATTTAACATACCACGTCATGTATTTGGGGAACTTTGTCATTGTTCGGGGTGTTTATGGCGATCAGTGCGGTAAAAATGAAGTTAGCTTTTTTCTGTGGGATGAGGGCAATACCAAATTTATACAGGGAGGTTTTTTTAATGTACTTATAAAATACCATCTTTTTGCCACCATAACCTGTTAATTTTTCCCTTTGTCGCAGCTGTGAGAACTTATGTTTTGTAGGGCGGCCGGCAGATTTTTATTGGTACCATTGTGGGATACAGAGGACTCTTTAATTGCTTTTCATTTAATCTCTTTTTGGAGATGGGGTGACCAAAAACAATCCGAAATTCTGACGAGGCTTTTTTTTTTTCCTGACGGCGTTCACCGTGCGGAAATTAATAAAATATTATTTTCATTAATCAGACCTTCATAGACACGGTGATATTGGGTTATTTATTTATTTTATTTTTTGATGCACAAGGATTTTTTTTATTTTATTCTTCCCTTTTTTTTAGTCCCCATAGGGGATTTGAACTGGCAATCGTGTGATCGCCTATACAATATACTGCAATACTTCAATATTCCAGTAGGCTTATGTTGTACTTTTACAGACCTCTATTCATGGTAGGACTGTGAACCTTCACAAGGCCCAGGCTACCAAGAAAAGAGGTCCATTCAGAGGGCGTCCCTGCTTTCTGTTAGATCATTTAACCCCTTGAGTGACACGCCCGGAAATTTTTCGGGACGAGCTCCACTGCCGATAGTGATATAGCCCGGAAGATTTCGGGCTATATCTGATCTCGGAAAACCTCTGATCTCTGCTGTGTTAACCCCTTACATGCTGCAGTCTATGTGACTGCAGCATGCAAAGGGCTGTCACTGCAGCATGTAAAGGGCTGTCACCATCAGACCCCCGGAAAGTGATCAGGGGGTCCTGATGGGTCCCTGTGGAAGTCCTCTAAAGGGACAAAAAAAAAGTAAACAAATTATTTAAAAAAATGTAAAAATAAAAACACTTGTCTCCCTTTACTTTGTAAAAAATGTGAAATACAATCACACATGTGGTGTCCGTGCGTCGTAATGACCAGAGAAGGAAGTTGGCACATTATTTAACCCCTTAATGACATGGCCCCTTTTTTTCTTTTTTCCACATTTCTTTTTTTCCTCCCCGAAACATAACAAACTGTATAAACTCGGTATCACCGGAATTGTGTGACTCAGAGAATAACGTTATTACGTCATCACATTATTTATTCTACACGTTGAACGCCGTAAAAATGAAATTCAAAAAACAAAATGGCAGAATTTCTTTTTTTTCCCCCAATCTCCGTACAAATGTTTTTACAAAAGTTATGCAATACATTATATACACCCAAAAATGATGCCATGAAAAAGTACAACTTGTCCCACAAAAAACAAGCCCTCATATGGCCATGTCAATGGAAAAATGAACAAGTTATGGCTCTTGGAACGCGACTGCAAAATTAGTTGAAATTCAATGATTAGATTATTTAAAAAACCTGCCCTGGTGGGTCTGACAGGGTGGTAGGAAACCTGCCACTCAAGGGGTTAAATGCTATTGTTCGCATTGACAGTGGCATCTAAATGGTTAAAGGCTGGGATTGGCGCAGTGTTGTCTCTGATCCTGGTCGTTGCAGTAGTGGCTCATCGCCCTCTTTCTATGGAGAGCGCATGTACAGATGGGACAAATCTAACCTTGATTCTGATTGCAGGGCGCAGAAAGCTATCTTATCTTAACCCATTAAAAAGCTATTGTCTTAAAGGAGATGTCTCGAGGAAGCAGTGAATTTTTTTTTTTGCCCAGTCCCCCTAATTAAGCATACATTACTAAGCCCCCCTGTAAATGACTTTTCTAGCTGGTTTCTACTTACAGTTCCAGCAACTTATAAAAATTTTCCCAAGATGGCCGCCGGCTCTTTTCCCTTCGCTTGCTGTAGCCCGACGTGCGCGCTCCCAAGACGCTACCAGCTGTGTCTCCCTGACAACCAGACGCCCCGCAGCCGCCGACCGGACCCCTGGATTCAACGCGGCCGACCACGGCACACAGTCACCCACCGCCAGGCAGCAGGTAACCGGCGCAGCCCCCCCCGGCCCAGCGACAGCCCCCCACGGCCCAGCGACAGCCTCCCCCGGCCCAGCGACAGCCCCCCCCGGCCCAGCGACAGCCCCCCCCCCCGGCCCAGCGACAGCCCCCCCCGGCCCAGCGACAGCCCCCCCCGGCCCAGCGACAGTTCCCCCGGCCCAGCGACAGTTCCCCCGGCCCAGCGACAGCCCCCCCCCGGCCCAGCGACAGTTCCCCTGGCCTAGCGACAGCCCCCCCCAGCCCAGCGACAGTTCCCCTGGCCTAGCGACAGCCCCCCCCCGGCCCAGCGACAGTTCCCCCGGCCCAGCAACAGTTCCCCTGGCCCAGCGACAGCCCCCCCCCCCCGGCCTAGCGACAGCCCCCCCCCGGCCTAGCGACAGCCCCCCCCCGGCCTAGCGACAGCCCCCCCCCCGGCCTAGCGACAGCCCCCCCCCCCGGCCTAGCGACAGGCCCCCCCCGGCCTAGCGACAGCCCCCCCCGGCCCAGCGACAGCCCCCCCCGGCCCAGCGACAGCCCCCCCCGGCCCAGCGACAGCCCCCCCCCGGCCCAGCGACAGCCCCCCCCGGCCCAGCGGCAGCCCCCCCGGCCCAGCGGCAGCCCCCCCGGCCCATCATTTACCTGGACGGCTGGGCGGCTTCTCGGCTGGGCTGCTGGGCTGGGCTTCTCGGCTGGGCGGCTCTGCACCTTCCTCTAACAGAGGATGGTACAGAATGGCCGCTCCAGCGCGCTCCCGAGCAGTGACAGCTCGTCTGCGCATGCGCAGAAGAGCTGTAGCGGGGAGCACACTGAAGCGGCTCGTGCTGAAAGGAGAAGAACGGACTGCGCAAGCGCGTCTAAAAAAGCAAGCTGCCAGCGAATTTAGACGGAACCATGGAGACGAGGACGCTAGCAACGGAGCAGGTAAGTGGAATAACTTCTGTATGGCTCATAATTAATGCACGATGTACATTACAAAGTGCATTAATATGGCCATACGGAAGTGTATAGACCCACTTGCTGCCGCGGGACAACCCCTTTAAGGGCTCATGTCCACGGGCAAAATGTGATTTAAAATCCGCAGCGGATCTCCCGCGCGCGGATCCGCACCCCATAGGGATGCATTGACCACCCGCGGGTAGATAAATACCCGCGGATCGTCAATAAAAGGCATTTAAAAAAAAATGGAGCATGAAAAAATCTGGACCATGCTCCATTTTCATGCGGGTCTCCCGCGGGGACGGCTCCCGCGGGCTTCTATTGAAGCCTATGGAAGCCGTCCGGATCCGCGGGAGACCTAAAATAGGAATTTAAAGCATTTACTCACCCGCAGCGGACCGCGAAGCTCTGCTCTTCCTCACGGCCGCATCTCCCTTGCTTCGGCTCGGCGGATGTGCCCGGCGCATGCGCGCGGCACGTCGACGAGGTGCCGGCGACGTGCCGCCGGCGTCAGGAATTCATCCGCCGGCCGAAAATGAAGATCCGGCCGTGAGGAACAGCTGACCTTCCCCGCACGCTACGGATAGGTAAATGCTTTTAAATTTCTATTTTCAGCGCTCATGTCCGCGGGGCAGGAGGGACCCGCTGCAGATTCTACATGGAGAATCTGCAGCGGATCTGATTTTCCCCGTGGACATGAGGCCTAAGTGTTCTTTTAACACAACAGACCACATTGTAAAGCAATTTAAAGTGTAAATAAAGCACGGTGACAGCAGGGCAGACTATGCCATCATGTCACATTAAGAACCCTTCGGTTTGCTCGGCCATTGAATTCTTGCAGGCAGGACATCCTGTATGGGACCCTCTTGGCAGCAAATGCACTTATTGCTTGATGTGATTGGTGGGCAGACTGATGCCGCACTCCATCGATGACAGCCTGGCAGGTGGAGAGACATCCTATAAGGTGCCGCCTTCTTTGTTAGCATTGGGGCTTCTTACATTTTGGGGACTCAATAGTGTCATAATATTTCTATGTACCAACAGGTCCTCACATTTAGAGGCAGACAGAATCCCAGCAGAGTAAACATGGGCCCCTCGGAGGACGGCGTTGCCACATTGCGCTCCGACAATCACTTGTACTGGATGTTGCTTCAGTGATCTCCTGCAGATAACAGCAGAAATACTAGTTATATCTTCCATATTAGGTAGTAACATTCCCCTTCTAATCTATCTAAAGACATAAGCATGCTTAAAACTACTTGAACATCCTACCGAAACAGGGAATGATAAGCTGTCTGCGTGTCTATAGAGGCTACCTAATAAAGTCCTGTGATCACAGCAGCAGCTAATAAAGTCCTGTGATCACAGCAGCATCTGCACCTATTCAAACAAGTAGGTTTTGGTGTATTAGAGGCAAGAAAGTGGCAACTGTAATGTGGGCTAGCAGGCTTCTACAAACAGTGACAAGGTTGCAGCATCTAACATGCCAGACATTTATAGCAACTCCGTGAACAAAGGTACCTTTACACGGGGCGATAATTGCTGGAAATAGCGAATTCGGGTGATAGTCATTCAGTGTACACATGACCACCGACAGGCACTGAGCGAGAAATCACTCACCTGTCGGAGTCACTTGATTTTTCACCTAAAAACCAAGGGATTGTAGGCTCGCATAGATCGGCAGTCGTTTATCTGTGAACGACTTCCTGTTTGCGGTGAGTGGATATGGGTGGTTGGAAGAGATCTCTGTCTGTTCTGCCTCCATTCTCTGAACGACTATCGCTCCTGAATGATAGGACTTCCCTATTAGACCCCCTGACGTTGCAGCGCCGCGGCTCCGGGGCTCTCTGCCGGGGGGCCATTACTAAACTGGAAGACTGACATCCAGTCAGCAGATCTGATTGCTGCAGCAAATTACTGGCTTTAATGGTCTCACTAGTAATTGACCGCAGCGGTCAGTCCTGCAGCACAGTAATGCTACAACCAGCAGGAAGCGCAGGAGTGGCAGCACTGCAACATCAGGGCAGCTAATAGGCAAGCAATACTATTGTTCCTGATCCCAACCCCTTCAATACAGTGTGAGGGTTATGAACATATTAATTTATATATGTATGTATCTTTGATATACGTTTCCGGAGGCTTTAGGCCTAAATTGTACACTCTATTCTGTGTCCTATGAAAAGCTCTGATAAATGCTTGTACATTTAGGTTAGTACTTAATTACATTAAGTAGAGGTGTAATCTTAAATGTCCATCATGTCTCCAAGATCTTGTTAATCTCGTTACAATGATCAAAGGATAATGGAATGCTTCGATCATTAACTGCTGTCTAGGGCATGTGATTAAAATGTAGATTGTGATAAAGAATCAAGGTACTAGACAGTCAGTCTACATTCCAACAAAAGAAGCCATGTTTATTGAGAAAACGCAATTATTCACCACCTTAGTACTTTGACCTCAGTATAACAGATTGAACTTTGTAACACTAGCCTTTGCACTGATACGCCTACTGATACTCCTTCTATTTTTTTGTATAAGAAATGACAATGTACAGAATAAACTCAGATTGCTTCTAGACACAGGCCTGATCTCTGTGTTTCATTGCTTTCTCACGGCGGCCGCCATAACCACCTCTGATTTGGAGCCTCACAGCATATTGACGGAACATTGAATTCCACAACAACAGTAAAACATGAATGAGGCGTGGTAATGTGCACAGACACGTACAGTACCTGACAGGTCACTCACCTTGGCCCAACCACCGGAATTAACAAGAGGTTATTAAGTTGATGATGTTCATAAATAGGGATGACGACGCTCGGGAACTGCTGCAAAGTAACAGAAGGAGTATCACTAACAGCCGCTCATGTAGAAAGCTAGACCGAAGGGTTAAATATGTAGAAATACCCCAAACGCATGTAAACTACCCCGATGCGGCCGCGTTCTGCGAATTGCATATGACTCCAAATAAACGTTTGTGGCACAACGAATATATGTCTAGTGGATGGTCCCTCTACAGCCGGCGCACACGACCGTACGGTAACACGCAGCGCAAGAATCACAGCGTTTAACTGGTGGTAACACAATCAACAATCGCCGTAAACAGGCAGACTAAGGATTGACCACAGGTTGTCAATGGGATGAGATCTGAGGAGTTTCCAGACCACGGACCCAAAATGCCAATGTTTTGTTTATTGAAGCACTTTATTATCACTTTTGCCTCGTGTCATGGTGCTCTATCATGCTGGAAAAAGCGCTGTTCATCACCAGATTGCCCCGGGCATGGTTGGGAGCAGTTGCCCCGGGCATGGTTGGGAGGAGTTGCCCCGGGCATGGTTGGGAGAAGGCATCTGCACGCACTACGAAGCGAGGGCTTTTGGAGGGCGGCCTAGTGTCAAGAAGGGCAGCAAAGAAGCCACTGCTGTGCAAGAAAAACATCAAGGACAGACTGACATTCTTCAGGAAGTACATCTAGGAGCAACGTCTATCAACCATCCAGGAGGGATCTGGTGAAGAACAATGCTTTTCCAGCATGATGGAGCACCATGACACAAGGCAAAAGTGATAACGAAGGGGCTCGGTGAACAAAACATTGGCATTTTGGATCCGTGGTCAGGATATCCTCAGATCTCATCCCATTGAGAACCTGCGGCCAATCCTCAAAAAGCAGGTGGACAAACAAAAACCTATAAATTGTGATAAACTCCAAGCACTGATCAGGAAGAACGGGTTGTTATTAGTCAGGATTTGGCCCAGAAGCTGATATCCAGCCTACTGGGGCGAAGAGCAGAAGACTTGAAATAAGGGTCAACACTGTAAATCTTGAGTCTTTGTCTAAACTTGATATATTTGTCAATAAAAGTTTAAAAACTTATGAAATGCTTATAACTGCCCTCCAGTAACCATAGAAACATCTGACTAGGGCCTCCCGTCCCCAGGCGATATTTCACTGCGTTACCCACGGTGATAATCCACATGCGGGTAATGAACGCTTTCCGTAGGATAACCATGGAAAGCACAGCCCGATGTACACGAGCGGAAAATCACAGCGACTTTCCGCTCACGTAAAAAATCCGCAGCGTGTCGTGATTCTCCTAGAATCGTAGAAAATGGCGGTGACATAGTGTTATCCCGCGGCGGTATATCGCCATGCCCGCCGACAGCAGGTCTAAAAGAACTAAAGGGACTGAAGCAGCAAACTTTGTGAAAACCAACATTTGTGACCGTCTTAGAACATTTGGCCACGACTGCAGTCCTGTTAGCCTCACCCGCTGCCCATTAGATGCCTTGCACAGCGTAGGAGCGGGGAGGTTTTATTAGTCAGGGTCTCGGAATGTTTAACCCCTTATGTCCGACCTAGAAAACAAATAAAAAGCTGACAACGTGAATGCGGGGAACGTGACTGCTACACTGCGGCTTACAGCTCTGAAGCAGCTTAATCCTTTGCACTCTCAAGTCACCTCTTAATTGATGCTGGAACATGAAAGCCCAACGTTAGAGCGCACAAAGGAGCCGTGCCGCTCTCTATATAGAGACGTGTTCAGGAACAAGCGGGGCCCCCCAGCGACACAGGAACACTGTATACTAAACCCCCAACGTCCGCAGGAAACACAAAGCTCATCGATTTCAGAAAGTACAAGGCTGAATAAACTATATAAAGGGCGATTCAAAAATCAGGGCCACCCGGAATATCTTCTAAATGAAAGAGATACCAGTAGGAAACTTTGTAGAACTCTAAGATGGGTGGGAGAAAACTTCCTGGCGCTATGGTGGTGCTGCGGAATAAGTTAGCGCTCTGCAAATAAAGATTATTATTATCCTGGGTTCAGCCCAAGAAACTTTAATGGGAAGGAGGCCTGGGATACATGATGTGAGGGTAGGACTTCATCAGACATTGAGAGGTGCAGTGACTTCTTCAATACCAGCAACCATTTTCGAGTTATGGTTGAGGTCACGTTGGGTCTAAATAAAGTTGTTATGTAGGATTTTGTGTATGGAAATCACTAACCGCACGTCCTTTCAGGTATCAGAAGATGTCGATAACAATCCAGGACAGAACTGGGAACATCCTGGTCGGTGACAGAAGTTTACGTGACGGAGTCGGGGCTTCTAATTAAGAACACCCAGGAAGACGGCAGTGAGCACACGAACCGTCAGGAAACCGACTTAGCAGTTCAGGGGAACCCGAGAACCGGTGGTCCCAGTCATGTTTCCGATCCCCCGGTGTCGACAGCTGTGCTAGTCCACAGAAGAGCACCAGGCCACGGCCACTGCAGCATGCTGTGAGCCGACCAAATGTCGTTAGGATCCTCAAGACACAAAACTGACACCCAAACAAACGACCAAACACACTGCAATGGGGTATGAGTCAAATCGTACACATTTCTGGACACTGTGCCCCCCATAGTAGTCACTGCAGTGCTCTCTTCTCCTTTCCAGTGCTCACAGCAAAATTGGCCTTCTTCCCCAATAGTCACAGCCCTACCTCCCTCATCTCCCCAGTAGTCACAGCCCTACCTCCCTCATCTCCCCAGTAGTCACAGCCCTACCTCCCTCATCTCCCCCAGTAGTCACAGCCCTACCTCCCTCATCTCCCCCAGTAGTCACAGCCCTACCTCCCTCATCTCCCTCAGTAGTCACAGCCCTACCTCCCTCATCTCCCCCAGTAGTCACAGCCCTACCTCCCTCATCTCCCCCAGTAGTCAAAGCCCTACCTCCCTCATCTCCCCCAGTAGTCACAGCCCTACCTCCCTCATCTCCCCCAGTAGTCACAGCCCTACCTCCCTCATCTCCCCCAGTAGTCACAGCCCTACCTCCCTCATCTCCCCCAGTAGTCACAGCCCTACCTCCCTCATCTCCCCCAGTAGTCACAGCCCTACCTCCCTCATCTCCCCCAGTAGTCACAGCCCTACCTCCCTCATCTCCCCCAGTAGTCACAGCCCTACCTTCCTCATCTCCCCCAGTAGTCACAGCCCTACCTCCCTCATCTCCCCCAGTAGTCAAAGCCCTACCTCCCTCATCTCCCCCAGTAGTCACAGCCCTACCTCCCTCATCTCCCCCAGTAGTCACAGCCCTACCTCCCTCATCTCCCTCAGTAGTCACAGCCCTACCTCCCTCATCTCCCCCAGTAGTCACAGCCCTACCTCCCTCATCTCCCCCAGTAGTCACAGCCCTACCTCCCTCATCTCCCCCAGTAGTCACAGCCCTACCTCCCTCATCTCCCCCAGTAGTCACAGCCCTACCTCCCTCATCTCCCCCAGTAGTCACAGCCCTACCTCCCTCATCTCCCCCAGTAGTCACAGCCCTACCTCCCTCATCTCCCCCAGTAGTCACAGCCCTACCTCCCTCATCTCCCCCAGTAGTCACAGCCCTACCTCCCTCATCTCCCCCAGTAGTCACAGCCCTACCTTCACTCCTTCAATTGAAAAAATGAAATCTGCTGCAGATTCACATCAAAATCTGCACCAAATGGTGCATTTACTAATCACACACCGCCATGTGTCTATGCACCCTAGTAGTCACATCACAGCCCCTCATCACTAAGGCCTCCCTCACACAGGCGTTTGCAAAAATGCTGCGTTTACTGTGTTTTCACCAATGGTGGCATGCATTTTGGCTGCGTTTTGGCTGCGTTTTCAGTAAAGCTGAGCAGCCAAGGAAACTGGAAACTTTTTTCAGACTTGCTGGCATAGCAACCTGCGTTTAATGCTGTAAAAGTGCAGTACAAAGTTGTGCCGAGTTTTCAGCAGCGCTCAAACCGCAGCCCATTCATTTCAATGGGAGACTCACAGCGGAAAACGGCCAAGAATAGAACATGCATCGCTGTCAAAACGCAGCATTGGAAACACTGCGTTTTCAGCCTTGTGTGAGCGGCCCCATTGAAATGAATGGGAGTCTAGTACAGCGTTTAGCACAGCGGTGAATACGCCTGTGTGAGGGGGGCCTAGCAGTCACAGCATGCTCTCTCCCTCCCATCTGCAGTCTGTTGACAATGTATGGTGCGGGCTGAGGAGCCACGCTTGCTCCCTATGTTGCAGATGTCGGCTGTCGTTGATAGCTGACACCTGCACACAGTAGCTGCAATCAGAGATCCCGCCAATCATAGCTGTTAACCATTTAAATGCAGCTGCCAATTCTAACAGATGTATCTAAATGTCCTGATCGAAATTTTAGATGTCCCAAAAGGCTCCCCAGAGTGAGATTGCGGTGTGCTGATCAGGTGTCATGACAGCCTGTGGCCTTCTAAGTGCACCCAGGGTTGCCATCAATGTTTGCCTATTCAGATGTACAGTGGCATGTCTTAATAGGATGCCTGTCAGGATACAGTATAATACTATAGCACTCTTTATCAATAAGCCAGCAAGACCATCTTTGTTAAAGACGATCCTTGCATTTACCCTGTACTATTTCTAAAGGTTGATTGTCGTAAAGGGGTTCTATCATTGCAAAAAATAAAAACAAAAATCAATACTTACCTATCCCTCCCCCGTTAGTCTTCTTACTGCATCTTCTCCTCCCTGATCTTCTCCTGGCTCCTCCAGTCCCCAGGCTCACCTCACCGCACACTGGCCGGATCCTCTTCTTCCTGTGACGAAGCGTACATTCGTGGCTTTCTCCTTCCTGCAGGTAAGCGTACCCGGTCACTAGTGACGTAGCATTCACTGCCTAGCAGGGAATGCCGAATCCTATAGCGGGCTTTTGCCGCCACTGTGCATGCGCTGTGTCTTGTGGCAATAGTATATGAATGATCGCGGCGCGCATGCGCAGCCTTTGCAGTAGCCTGACACAGGATTTGGCATTTCCTGCTTGGCAGTGAAGGCTACGTCGCTGGTGACCGGATGCACTGACCTGCAGAATGCCGCGAATGTACGCCACATAGCAGGAAGAAGAAGTTTGTCGGTGAGAAAATACTCCGGGAGAGGAATAGGCAGGTATAGATTTTTTTTTTCTAATGACAAAACCCCTTTATACCCTTTTTAAACCCCTTTTCAGATGCCCTTTAGGGAGTATAAATGTGATAGAGAGGACATTTTTTTTCACTTATTCTGCAATGTTTTGTTACTGCAGTTTAAGGTATTTCTGCCAGCATTGTATTAAGACCTGCTGTAGGCACATCTTAGGAGAACAGAAATGCATGGCAGACCTGGGGACTTGCAGAAGCTGCCCGGCTGACATGACACCTGGACAACATTCCGCAATCTCATCGTGGAGGGCTGTTCGGGACCCCCGAATGCTGATCCGGGCATTTAAATGCCATGTTCAGAATTCACAGCAGCATTTAAAGGGATAACAACCACAAATCGACATGACTGCCAAATCCAGCTGGGTGTCCGATGTTAAAAGACAGCTGACACCGACCATGTACGGAGCTGACTCGAATCCTGACCCCATGCCATACAAACCTCACAAACCCAGGAAGTTACACATACGTCCCAGGGCATGAAGGGGTTAAAGATAACCCATCACTGCAAGAAACCAATAACAGGAAAGTCCAACCTTGTGTATTTCTTCACTAAGAAGCTGCTTTGCATTTTCTATGGAGATCAGCCTTGTGTTTACACGGACGGTGGTAAAAGCTGGTGGATGGGACAAATGGTTCTGCAGCCGTAGAAACTTTTGCTCGGCTTCTTCTTCCCCCAAAGTGGCCAAAAGCTGTAAGACATCAATCATTACAGTTATCATTAAAATAGCGCCAAAACTATATGCACCTTCAATCAGTGGGATCCTATTCTAGAGATTTAAGACATCCACAGGGTCACTTCTGCACTTTGGACTCCTGGTTGGCCATGTTGGCTGCTGTGTGCTCTTAAAGAGGTATTCCAGTTATGGGAAGTTTTTTCTAGTTTTCACCCATGAAAGCCGATAGATCGGTGGGAATCTGCGGGAATCTGCCCACTGGGACTCCGACCGCTCCTGAGAACAGGACTCCCGCTGCCCCATCCCCTCTGCTACAGTCCCTACAGTGAAGAGGAGAATTAATGGAACACAGGTCGCACTTACATGGTGCTGCTCTATTCATCTTACATAGGACTGCCAGCGATAGAGTACAAAGCGCTCGCCCATTTCCGTCAGTACCATTAAAATGAATGGAGTAGCGGCTGCGCAAGCCCAACTTACTCTCCATTTAATGATATCCCTGCAGATGGGAGAAAGGTCCGATCCGGGAGTGAGGACGACAGAGGAAACGGCAAACTCTTTCTCAGATCAGTGGGGTCCCTGTGGATTGACTGACACTCATCTATCAGTTTTTACCCATCCAGTGGATAGGTGAAAACTTCAAAAATGCCTCTTAAAGTCCGTGATGTATTTCCCTGAGAGTATTTTAGGAATGGCGCGATCAAGGAAAAGCATCCAGCGAAAGGGGATCCTGTGAACGGAAACAACTCATCACTGAAAGGGGTCGGAGGAGGATGTCAGGAATCATTCTGACCAACAGGCTGCACAGTCAGCTGACTACAACGCTGGAGCTCCAACTAACGTGTCCGAACGCACAACACAACGTTCCTTAGCTCGGGAGCGCTCCAATACTATTGTGTCTAAGAGAAGCAGGAAGACGAGAATCAAGCAGGCAAAAGAGCGCAAAACTTGTATCACCGAGCAACCGAAAAACCTCTCCTGGTCAGATGGGTCCAGATTTCGGTTGCTGATGGGAGGTCTGAATTTGGCGCAAGCAGCATGAATCGCTGACCCCTTCCTGTCAAGAGTATAATAAACGCCCGGTAGAGCGGCGGTGGGACCTGCGCCTGTCTGTAACTCGCATAGACTTCCATGGAGAGACACTGCAACGTATCCGATGGAAACAATTGGCAGCTGGAACCTGCTCTGAGGCGCTGAATTGGGGGTCACATGACGTGGATGGACCACGAGTGCCGTCACAAGAACATTCCTTTAATGACAGACTGGTTGTATGGGAAGTATTCGCTCACCTCGCTGTTGTGGTACGCGCTCCGCAGATACTCCTCCACCTCCTTCCTCAGTCGGATCTTCGGGAAGAAGGACATTTCACGCTGGAGACGCAACTAACTTCCGAACGCCAACTGTAATAACGGAGAAGGAAATCGTCATTCGCGCAGCAACAATAGAGCCGTCGCTTCTAATCACGGAAGATGGCGACTAGCAGGACAGACGTGAGCCACCTCATGTATAACCGCATAGTGGGGACAACTGCGGCGCACGGCGGAGCGCGAACGCATCACCTAGATAGCGACAAATTCTTCACTGGTCTAATGTTCTGTTTTTATTTTCTGATATTTTCATCCTATTGTCCGTACACGACCACGGGGCGGCCATCTTGCCTGAGCTGCAGATAACTGAGGGCTGCTTTACAGCAGCCTCATGGGCCATAGACACAATGCACAGGAGGAGAGCCACTGACTGCTATGGGAGAGGGTTGTGGGCTTGCTCTGTGCAAGGAGGGGGGAGGAGGTGAGATGTAACCATCACCTACAGACTTCTATGGAAGAGTGTTGTAGGAATACATTGTGCAGGGGGAGGGGAGGAGGTGAGCTGTGACATCACCTGTTGTGAATGGTGGATCCTGTATTATCTAGATATAGATGTCACCTCAGCGTAATCCTGCCTGTGATGATAATGAGATGACGGCTGAAAAGTTCTCTCTACAGACCGGGAAGTGTTACAGTATTATTTGGCTTAGTGGTCGGTGTGAAAACTGCAATATTTTAGAATTTTTTTTTAAATATAGATCGTGAACTTGAAAATTCTAAAAAATAAAAATCAGATTCTTGAAATATATCTTTAATATATAAAGCTGCCTTCTGATAGGCCAAAGCTGGGGTCACCATTAAACTAACTGCAGCGCTGGGAAATACAGTTCAAAATGCATCCCTTTATTGATAGGGAGAGAAATCTAATTAGAGAAAATAATGATTAGCCCTATATGTAAATGAGGCCGCTGGTGCCCTGTGGGTGGTCCTGGCATGTGCAGAGGCTCTCCTCTGCCTGCTCTGCTCCCCTCCCCCCGGAATTTGTTTTATAGGAGTCATCACACCGCGGGAAATGTATTAGACTGGTCTCACATAACCCCATTTCAATTGAGGGTACAAAATACAATTGGGCGCCGTACTCAGGGTCACCGGTTGGGCTCACAGCCAATATCCGCTGTGGGCCTCCCGCATGCAGAATCCGACCCGCTCGTACTATAGCATTACAAACAGGATGGATTCACATGAGCGGATTGGAGCACAAAAAATGTGCATGTGCAAATAACAGAGAATAGAACACATTGATTTCAGTAGTCAATCGAGGGAAACTCGCAGCTTCGTTAGCAGATCGTCCAGTCAGTCGTTAGTGCTACAGACCAGACGACATCATGAGTGGTCAGGGCAGGAAGGTGGAATGCCGGCTGAAATCCCGCTAAAATCAATCGGGCAGCTGCGCTCCTCTTATGGGCACAACTGGACGTTCTGCCCCGACAGTGAAGAAGAGGAGGGAGCGAGGCCGGTGCTCCCACCTCCTGCCCCGACAGTGAAGAAGAGGAGGGAGCGAGGACAGTGCTCCCACCTCCTGCCCCGACAGTGAAGAAGAGGAGGGAGCGAGGCCGGTGCTCCCACCTCCTGCCCCGACAGTGAAGAAGAGGAGGGAGCGAGGACAGTGCTCCCACCTCCTGCCCCGACAGTGAAGCAGAGGAGGGAGCGAGGCCGGTGCTCCCACCTCCTGCCCCGACCGTCAAGAAGAGGAGAGAGCGAGGCCGGTGCTCCCACCTCCTGCCCCGACCATCAAGAAGAGCAGAAGGCAGGGCCGCTACTCCCACCTCCTTCCCCGACCGTCAAGAAGAGCAGGAGGCGGGGCCGGTGCTCCTCTTATGGGCACAGTTGGGCGTTTTGTCCTGACCGTAAAGAAGAGCAGGAAGAGAGGCCAGTGCTCCAACCTCCTGCCCCGACCGTCAAGAAGAGGAGGGAGCAAGGCCGGCGCTCCCGCCTCCTGCCCCGACTGTCAAGAAGAGGAGGGAGCGAGGCCGGAGCTCCCGCCTCCTGCCCCGGCCGTCAAGAAGAGCAGGAGGCGGGGCCGGCACTCCCGCCTCCTGCCCCGGCCCGTCAAGAAGAGCAGGAGGCGGGGCCGGCGCTCCCGCCTCCTGCCCCGGCCCGTCAAGAAGAGCAGGAGGCGGGGCCGGCGCTCCCGCCTCCTGCCCCGGCCCGTCAAGAAGAGCAGGAGGCGGGGCCGGCGCTCCCGCCTCCTGCCCCGGCCGTCAAGAAGAGCAGGAGGCGGGGCCGGCGCTCCCGCCTCCTGCCCCGGCCGTCAAGAAGAGCAGGAGGCGGGGCCGGCGCTCCTCTTATGGGCACAGTTGGGCGTTTTGTCCTGACCGTAAAGAAGAGCAGGAAGAGAGGCCAGTGCTCCAACCTCCTACCCCGACAGTGAAGAAGAGGAGGGAGCGAGATCAGCGCTCCCGCCTCCCGGCCGTCAGGAACAGCAGGAGGCGGGGGCCGGCGCTCCCGCCTCCTGCCCTGACCGTCAGGAACAGCAGGAGGTGGGGGTCGGCGCTCCCGCCTCCTGCCCTGACTATCACCAATGTCAACTGCGGATGGGCTGCAGGTCGGACGGCCTCCATTGACTCCAATGGAGGTCGTATCGGCAAAAGAGCGCATGCTGCGATTTTTTTTCCTTTCTCCGCTCACGGAATACGCAATTCATTTCTGCGACGCTGAAGGCATAAGCAATTTTTACATACCGCTCCTCTGGCCCGGGGCAGAACTGTGTCCCAAGGCCGGGGGGGTGGGGGGGTGGGTGGTGTCGCATTAACACTTATTCCGTATCCACAGCAGCGGGGGGTCCGAGGGCTCCACTGATTACAAGAGCTGCGGTCCGCGTACCCTGTACGGATGGAGCACGGCGAGCACACGAACAGCGGTCAGAGGTTTTCAGCACTCCCATAGCCATAAATGCAGCAGCAGCGCACACGCTCAACCACCGCTCCATCCGTACGGAGAGCGCTGGACTCACAGTGTTGGGGTATTTGGGGGTCAGAGACCACCGATCTGACTGTTTTAAAGCATTTACGGTGACGTCCTTCTCTTACGCAGGAGTCGCTCCCCCGCTACGGAAACCACATGGGTTACATAAATAAATACAAATGATGACAGTAAACCTGCTACCTGCGTCCTGCAGCCCTCAGCCGCCCTCTTCTTATCCAACATTAACAAACCCTGAGATCAAGAAGAGTCTTCATCCCCAGACACCCAGTAACCCGGCTGTGGTGGCCATGTTTGTGAAGACCAATACTTCTTGGAATTAACTAGGAACAACACAGAAGGAAGGAGACGGAATGTATTATAGTACCAAGAGGCAAAAACGAATGTATCACCCAATACACGAAATGAATTCCTCCTGATAGATTACTATTGGCTCTTATGTTGGGATCCTGTGAGGCTTTAGCGGCCATCTTTGATGTGGTGACTGTCCCTAGCTCATTTACGTCCATACAGAAAATTAGAGTCTGAACGCCTTAAGCGGCGTGGCATGCTGGGAGTTGTAGTTTTGACTGGAAGCTATAGCGGGATGCAGCTATAGACTGGGAACTTCTGTTTAAAACAGCCAATCAGCGATCACTTTACCTCAGCACGGTTTTAGGTTATCTAATCTCTGATTGGCTGAAGTGAAATCGGGCGGGATAGAATCACCCAATGAGGGGAGGAGGCGGGGTGTTGAGGGCGGGAGGTTGTCGTACGTGTGGTGACGTGAGCCGGCTGTACGTGGAGTGTGTACGTAGCTGGGGAGCCAGCTGTGGAGCGGTGTGTGAGCGGCTCAGTCCCCGGGGTGAGGGCGGATGGAGACCGCGGCCTAGGAGCCCACGTACCGGACCGACATCCTCCACCTCCAGCTATATGCCCGGCTTGGGCCTCCGTCACGATGGGCCTCATCTTCGCCAAGCTGTGGAACTTCTTCTGCAACCAAGGCAAGTGCCGGCAGCGGCTAACAAAGGGTCGCGGGCTGCCCGGGGGGCCCTGAGGCCCCCCAAACCTGTCACATACTGCGGGTCGTTATTACTGGGACTACAACCCCCAGCCGCCTCCGCAGGGGAATTACCGTCCTCCGCCGATTTACCCTTCATGAATTGCGCAGCGAGATCGGATACAAACCCGCCGGTGGCACGGGGGGCGTGCGGCTCACTTTGGCGCTGCGGAGGATGTTTTCTGCGGACGTCCCTCGGGGCCGTTCACACAAAAAGATTTTGGCGCAAATCTGCAGCAAGTTTCACCCTTTCTACTGCAATTTAATTGAAAGGATGCGGCGCCGCGTGAGCGCCCCCTAAAGGCTGACTGCGACATTCCGGCGCTGTAGTGACGCATGGCGGATCCAAAATTCGCTCTGCAGGTCAATTTCCGCACAGATTTTGGATGTTTTCATCTACGAGGTTTAGGAAGCTTCACCCGCTCTGCTGCTGCCACAAACGCTGCGGGTTTCCTGCGGCCGGTTCGCCCCGTGTGGGCGGAGCCTGATGGGCGCTCAGGCCAGGCCGATTTGTTGCTGGTTTTGTACAGGTTTTCGCTTCCACTGATTTTCTTTCATGGAACGTCTGTGTTACGCCCGCAGCGATCAGGCATATTTGGCGCAGACGTCCTGCTTTCCGCGTCTCCATTGAAGCCTATTGGCTAAAATCCGCCGCACATCCGGTGTCGTAATTGACGCGCTGCGGAGTCACATGGCGATTTCCGCACGACTGTGCCTTTTTAAAATTAAATAACCCCCCGCGCGGCACGGGAACAACATCCTGGGTCGTCCTGTCTGCTGATTACTGTAAATGTCGCGGTCGGTCTGTGCGGACGCTCCGCCTCCGGGTTCTGCAGCCAATCCAGCCCACAGCTTGTTATGGCAAAACACGATTGATTGTAATGTTCTGCGTGCGGAAGAGACTGCGGCATGCCGCGCTTTGTGGGGCTGCGCACAGACGGCTTCCATTGACCTCCGTCCTGCAGCCATTCTGCAATCGTCATTGTGGTAGCGGGAGCTGCGTCATCACCATAGCGACGGCGCGGAGTGTGAATGTGGCCTTAACGACAGCGGATGTACAGTTCCATCCTGAGCGATCAGCAGCCGATCCCGCTCCGTACACACTGGTTCTCACAGCTGACACCTCCGAGGCAGTAGCAGCTGTCGGCATGAATGCTGATCGGGGCTGTTGACTGTTGCTGTCACTTCTGACAGTAGCGTTTAAATCCCCCGATTGCCCCTCCCCCACCATGTGATCACAAAGTGCCGTTCATTTGCCCTGGCAGCTTTCTGATTGCCTTTCTGATCCAAGAATCACCACTTCAAGTTCCCTTTTGGGGACATTAAAAAAAATCGTAAAATGAGTCAAACAAAACTTTTATTAGTTAGAAAAAATCAAAGGAAGTAAACAAACCAAAAAAACCCCTTTTTCATATTTAGGCCTCATTCAGACCTGCAGATTGTGAGGCTGGCATCCGCCTCCGCGTTCCGCAGCAATAACCTCCACAGCAGTTCTTCACGCATACGAGCCGATTAAAAATCGCAGCATGCTCCATTTTCCTGCCATTGAAGTCATTTGAAGCAATCCGACCGGCGGCAGCCTGTCATCCCGGATGGCGGCCCGGCGGCAGCCTGTCATCCCGGATGGCGGCCCGGCGGCAGCCTGTCATCCCGTGACGGCGGCCCGTCGGCAGCCTGTCATCCCGGATGGCCTCGGGAGAAGCAGGAGTTTAAAATAAATGAAAATCTGTACTGCACATGTCTGAGGGCGAGTCGTCCGCAGTATAGAGAAGCCGCAAGAAGACAGGTCCGCACCGACGAAGAAGACTGGTACACTGGGTCACAGCCGGAATCCAGACCTGCCGTGTGCACTGGGCCTTATTGTTAACCACAAGATTAGATATTTTTTTTTCTATTCTGTCTTTGTGATTTTACCTCTGTGATTAACACCGCAGTTCGGGGGTCTCATCCCCTCCCAGCTGCGTACAGGGGTGACCTCCCGGCTCGTAGACCCACTGACTACCATATGTTGAACCAAAGTGACAAATGGTGCGATGACATGTAGTGTGGCGTTACTATTTGTCGGTCCCGCCTAAACCGTACATCACGTAAGCAGCGGTTGGGCTCCCAGCGCTCACTTAGAAGGCTGCAGGGTTTTTGTTCTTTTTTTCCAACATAAAACGCTGCAATCCGTTTGCTGTAAGAGTTGTGAAGCATCTCCTGCGAAGAGGGCCTTCTGTTTTTGGTGTTTTCTCAGATGTCTTTCCATAGACTTCTGCATAGGGGAAGCAAAAAAAAAAATAACGATTCTAGAAATTCATTACCTTTTTTTTCCCTACAAACTGAAAAAAGCCCCAAATGTGTGTATGAGGGGAACGTAAATGAGTTGTCCTGCCAGGGCAAACACAATCCATATGGACCTCTATAGACAGACCCCTCTGGTTTGGGAGTCCCTCTGCTAGAGTGTGGCGCATCATGTATCACATGGTCGCCTAGCGAGTTTGGTTGGGTGACCCCTTAAGATATGTATGCAGGCCCTACTTAAAGGGGTTCTGTCATTAGAAAACAAAAACTCTATACTCACCTATTCCTGCTCCGTCAGTCTTCTTCCCGCCGATCTTCTGTCTCCTGCAGTCCCCCGGCTCACCTCACCACAAGCCCGGCGATTCTTCTTCAGGTAACGAAGCATCCATTCTCTGCCGTCTCCTTCCTGCAGGTCACTGTCTCTGGTCACTAGTGACAGTGTTCATAGCCTAGCAGGGAGTGCCGATCTATTGCCGAGACTGCGCATGCACTGTCTCTGCAATAGTATATGGACTCTCACAGTGAGACATCGCGCATGTGCTGTCTCTGCAATAGACCAGCATTCCTTCCTAGTGATATAACCTACACTGACCTGCCGGAAGAAGACTGCAGAGAATGGACACCTCATAACAAGAGGATCTGGACGGGGTGAGGTGACCCGGGGAACAGGAGATAATGCGGTAAGAAGATGGGCTGGGCACGGATAGGTGAGTATTGATTTAGTTTTTTTTTTAAATGGCAAAACACCTTTAGCCTCTGGCGTTCAGTGGATGTTGTGACGAGCCCATACTCTCCTCATCGAGGTTTTGTGAGCAGCAAATCCCTCTATGATGTCCGGCACATCTGGATTTTGGGACTGGTGGTAGGGTTGTCTCTGACAAATACACACTGGCGTTAGTTCTGCTGCTTTATATTTTTCAGCAGTACGATGTGCTTTACTGCCTTACTTTCCTTTCACTGGTAAAAATATTTTGGTGGGACGGTCCTAGCTTTGGGACCCTCAACTATTGAGGTAAATGGGCAGCCCCCTGAACTTGAACGGCCACTACAGATGCAGTAAGCAATGAGGCTTCCAGATTTGGACATCTTGCTTTCCCTTTGAGTTAAAGCTGTGATTGCACAAGACTATAAGTGTTACTTACCGGATGCCTGGAATGTTCTTGTTCCGTACGGCGCCTGCAGCATAAAGCAGCGGGTCGTTAAAGGGGTTGTCTCGCGCCGAAACGTTTTTTTTTTTTTTCATAGGCCCCCCGTTCGGCGCAGGACAACCCCAAAGGATGTGTTAAAAAAAAAAATTTTTATTACTTACCCAAATCCCCGCTCTGCGATGTCTTCCTTCTTCTTCCTTCACCAAGATGGCCGCCGGGATCTTCACCCACGATGCACCTCGGGTCTTCTCCCATGGTGCACCGTGGGCTCTGTGCGGTCCATTGCCGATTCCAGCCTCCTGATTGGCTGGAATCGGCACACGTGACGGGGCGTAGCTACGAGGACCAGCTCTCCGGCACGAGCGGCCCCATTCACCAGGAAGAAGACCACACAGCGCAAGCGCGTCTAAAAAAGCAAGAAGACATCAGAATTAGACGGCACCATGGAGACGGGGACGCCAGCAACGGAGCAGGTAAGTGAATAACTTCTGTATGGCTCATATTTAATGCACGATGTACATTACAAAGTGCATTAATATGGCCATACAGAAGTGTATAACCCCACTTGCTGCCGCGAGACAACCCCTTTAATTCTTCCCTCTGCTGTGACCCCCTGGAGGTCTGTGACACTTGGAGGTGCTGAGTCAGCATCTTCTCTTCCGATGACGCGGCGGCTCATGTTGCACTTTAGATTCATCTTCATGTTGCAGTTTGTTTTTGAAATTCAACTCTCGGGAAGCGACCGCCCCCTAAATATGAAGTGTCAGCTGCTCAGACTAGAGCCCCCGATTCTGCAGCGGAGGGTCAGGAGTGGTGCCCTACTATTGGCCTGAAACAGTTGGTACCGAGACTCGTCTGACCACATGTTGCCAGTCCTCTAGGGTCCGGTTAGCACTCTGGTGGGTCTTCTGCTAAAGAACGCCGCACTGACTTGTGGGATATACGTGTGGGGTCTCCTGCATTGAATGTGGCTGTGATTTCTACCGGAGTCGCTTGTATGTTTGCGCTTACTATTCTGGCCAGAGTCATTAAGTACCCGTGACCGACCACTGTGGGTGGTAATGCCTTCTATGATGTATTCCGGGTACACGTGACACTGGATCGAGCACTGTTAAATGCCCGCACAACTTCAGAAATGGAACGTCCCGTCCATCTGGCACCCACTCTCATGACTTCTGCTACCGCCGATATGCACGTCGCCGTGCCACGAGCTCACTTCCTATCTATTTTTTTAATTCTTGAAGACTGGGTGACCAAACAAAGCCCCATTCTGGTGCCTTGTGTGTAGTTTTTTTCTTTTCTGACCAAGTTCACCATGTGGGCTAATTTGGCAGATTGTGGAAATAACAAATTGGTTTTTTTTCCCCTCTTTTAATTATAACTCCCCCACCCCCATAATCTGCACGTAAAAAACCTAATCAGGGCTCCTGAGAGGTTGCAAGTAATCGCTAGATAATATTGTAATAAACCTTAAACGGCAAGTTTAGAACACGAAAGAGAAAAAAATGCCATTTTTATTTCTGAAGTTTGCTGCAGGTCCTCGTCAAAATCTGAACCAGATGTTGTGAATTAACTTTTTTTTTTTTTTTTTTTTTTTCTTTCTCTTGGTGTAGAAAATCTTTACCCAATGTTGTGTGTGAACACATCCTTTAACATGGAATTTTGGTGTGTTTGGTTGATCTTTTTCCTAATTGGTTACTTTTTCTTGTTACAGAACACAAAGTGATCATTGTTGGACTCGATAATGCAGGAAAAACCACTATTCTTTACCAGTTGTAAGTATTAGTCTATATATCACACTGCTGCAGCATAACCCGCACCTACACTTCTGGAGCAGGGTTTTACACATATGGTCGCGTGAACCCGGCCCTATAATAATAAGGTTTAAACCTGGTGTGCAGATTAAAAAATAGGCGCACAATGTTCATCAGGTGCCTAGTAATTAGACCAGAGAGCCTTATTTTGTGACAAAACCTCCCCCCCCCCCCCCCTCCCCGTTCCTGTGGTGTTCACCGGCAAAATTGGCACACGCACAACAAGCTCGACTCTTCAGAAGGCTGCGCACACTAAACGGGACCAGGTGAGCAGGAGACGAGGTTCCCGGACTCCATGTCACCTGAGCTATAAACGCCATGACTTAGTTTCTGAATCTTAGAAGTTGACAGGTTCCATATAAGCTCTTCATTGATGACAGTATTGGGACAGGTCTGTTCCCAGCACCCTACACAATGTGGATGTTGGCTCACAGGATCACACTTGTTGCTGAGTGTGTTCTTCATCAGTTTTTACAAATACACCTGTCTTGACAGTTTCTACTTCTCACCCCTTAAACATCCCATCCACACTGTTTACCCTTGGTTGCTCTTGTCCACGACCTCCGGTAGTTCTTCACTCTGGTTGAGCGCTCTCATTTCATTCTGCCCTTACTCTTATATAGTTGCTCAGGATAGGTCATTGATAGTTGATCGTCTGGGTCCGCTGTTCAGGATTCCGACCAATCGGCTGTTTCGGCACCCGCTGTAACCAGCCATACATGCAGAAGCAGAATGCTCTGATCCCTGTGTAGTGGTGGGGGTTATAATTGCAGAGCAGTTCATTAAAATCAATGACTGCTGCGCCTGCAATCACCAGCGCCGATCACTCCATGGGTCGGTGCGATCTGCTTCTGCTCTGCACTCTGTGAGTTTTGCCGGTCACGGGAAGCTGATTGGACAGTTTGCTCAGTCATGAGGGTGTCACCCATGGGAGTACCGGAGTGTAAATAGGAGGGAGGCGCACAGTGATGGCATTGGGTTGTATTGTGATCAGTTTTATGATATGAGGGGGGTTGGAGACAAATCGCTGGGTTTTGGGAGGACCCCTTTTAAATCGCTAATCCTTTTCTTTCAGTTTAATGAATGAAGTGGTTCACACCTCCCCGACCATCGGAAGCAATGTAGAGGAAATTGTGGTGAAGAACACGCACTTCTTGATGTGGGACATCGGAGGTCAGGAATCTCTGCGATCGTCGTGGAACACCTACTATTCTAATACAGAGGTAACCAGCAGGGACACCCTTCACTTACCGGCTTCATCCACTCTTAGCTTTTTCCAAACTTAAGTTTGATGTTGCACCTAAGTAAGAAAGTCTCCATTTTACTTCTACCTTCCTAAACTTCAAGAACTGCCTTATTGGATCACTGGTTCGCGGATCAGGAATTCGTATTTCAGAGTTCACAAAAGGAGAATAAAAGTGCGTAATATTATCCCGGCATAACGGCCTGTTGGCCAGAATTGTGGCAGCGGCTTAAAGCCACCCTCTGGTATTGGGGACAGTTTGTGCACCTAGTCTTACAGGTGATTTCTGAGACAGTCCAATAGTTTGGCATCGGTGGGGCCAGATAAGTGCGGTGTTACTATACTATATCTTGCGTCTTGCTTATCTAGTTAGCCCTCAGGATAGATTAATATCTGATCACTGGGGGGCTGTCTCTTAGGGCCCCCACCAAGTGGTTGCAGTGCTTCTGGTGAGTGCTGTGGTCTCTTCACTGCACATTTTGCAGCAGCGTTGTCTGGTACTCGAGTGGGATTGTGCTGCTCTCGGGTCATGTGACTGATGTACGTGATGTCACTAACCTGAGAAAAGGCCTCACTTGATCAATGTGGTATCTTCAAATAGGTGATTGGTGGGGCCCTGATTAGTGTCCTTGGGGTAGGCCATCTGTGTTCTAGTCCCAGAAAACCCCTTAACCACCTCGCATCCGCGCAATGTAAATCTACACTGGGTGGTTATTGATAAAATTTCAGGAGCGATTACAGAGGAACGGCACAGTTGTAAGAGGCGATGCTCCAGCATTCGTGTTTACCAGTATAATAGACCTGTATGCAGAAGTAAATATTTGCACAATCCGTGAATTACTAATTGTGTATTTTGTTGCCTTCAGTTTATTATCCTGGTTGTGGACAGCACCGACCGAGAGAGACTTTCCATCACCAAGGAGGAGCTCTACAGAATGCTCGCTCACGAGGTAGGTTATAGCACCCAGTCATTTGCTCAAGTTTCCTACATGTTTGGATTTTCAGCTTTAAAAGGTATTCTGGGCATTTAACCCCCTTTTTGTACTGATGACCTTCACTCGGGATTGGTCCACCAATCGGAACCTGCAGCGATCACCTGATCTCAGCCCCCACACTTACTACAGTGGGGCTGGACATCTGCACTGGGCTATGAGTCTGAGGTGTAATGGACGGCTTTGCTCCCATTTAAATCAATGAGAGCTATACCTTTTATATTACTTCTGCCTCTGACCCCAATGCAGACTGAGCCATCAATATCTGGCGTGTTGCAATCAGTGCAGGGGCTGAGATCAGGTGATCACCAGGAGTCCTGAGCGGCAGACCCGCTGCTGATTAACTACTGATGACCCATCCTGAGGATAGGTTACCAGTACCAAAAGGGGTTAAATGCCCACAATAACCATTTTAACTAGCTAATGTTGTCTTTAAATGGATAGTTGGGAGTTTGGGAAAAAGTATCTTTTTTTTTTTTTTCCTCCCAGAAACTGCACCACATTTGTCCATGGGCTTTGTGTGTTTGGTACTGCAGCTCTGCCTCACTTAGGGTAAGGACACCGATCCGACACTGCGTATCTGCGGTAGCTAATGGCCACATGATTTTGCAGCAAAATTGTTCAGTCATTGGCCGCTGCAGGCAACCAGTCCATGTCCTTAGCCTTGCTTGTATCAGGCTGAGCTGCAGTGCAAAGTAGGGACCAAGGCCAGGTGTGCCTCCCCATATCACGTATGGCCTCTTAGGATGCATTTACGTATATAGAATCCACAGCACTTCATACCTGTAGGCTTTCTGTTGCGGATCTTCGTTAAAATCTGCACCGAATCCTCTACATGTGAAGATACTCTTAAACAGATTGGTTACTCATACTTGAGCCATCCGGTAATCTGGCCTATGTTAAGCTAATGCTGAGAAACTTCACTTCTAGACGGATATTATAAAGGCTTCAAGGGAACCTGTCAGCACCTATGAACACCATAAACTAGATTATGGTGCTTATAGAGCAGATCTGGAGGAGTCCGGAGATGTACTTTTCTTAGGCCCAATGTCCAAATTTGGATTTTATTTATAAAATCCGCGCATGGCCCCCTCCCCCACGGGAGATCCACTGAATGTCGGAGAGTCCCGCAGCATCCGGAGAGGTAGAAAAAATGTCTATTTCCTCTTCATGGCCTCAGGCATGCACGGATTTCACTGCCGGATTCAGCAATGGAATCCGTGCATACAAGTGGACATTGGGCCTTGTACTTGCCTGGCTCCCCATTCCGCTCTCACCTGTGGAAGTCAGTGTGCAGACAGTGCAGTGGACTCATCTCTTCAAGCTGTGCACGCACTGTTCTGTGTGAGTGCACAGTCTGCAGAGATGAGTCCGCTGCATTGTCTGCATACTGACTTCCACGGGCAAGGGCGGTTTATGCAGCTCCCAGATGGCGACACGTTTCCTTTCAGTTCAGAGAAGAATAACTACCTGTTCTTACAAAACAAATCTGACATTGCTCTAGACGCTGACCCACTTGTTTTGGAGGACTGTCTAGGTTTTGTCATTTAACACAAAGCTCATGGAATTGGGTGATTAGTGCTGGAAATGTTACACCAAGAAATCTCGCCTAACCCCTGCAGTCTAGTAGGTAACGAAATCCAAACAGCCTGGTAACTAAGGTGCGGAAATCTGAGTAATGCTTCATAAACTAAGAAAAGTCAACAAAAACTTTGCCCACGCTAATTTTTTATTGCTAATTTTGGAAAGTTGTGTGGCTGCTGAGCAAATACATTGTTCTGTGTATATTTACTTTGCTTTAGGATTTACGAAAGGCGGCGGTTCTTATCTTCGCAAACAAGCAGGATATGAAAGGGTGCATGACGGCAGCTGACATTTCGAAATACCTCACCCTTAGCTCTATAAAGGATCATCCGTGGCACATCCAATCCTGCTGTGCGCTCACAGGAGAGGGGTACGTATAGCATTGACACCTGTTGCTGCAGCTGGAACTTGCAAATTCACCTTTGAAAAAAGTTGATACAATTTTTAAAGGGGTTTTCAGAGTTAATTTATATAGCTTTGGGATCCCCGTACGTTTAAACTATATAAAATATACTCAACACAGCGACAAACTACAAGGCTAATAAGCAAGGAATGGGCTGCGAAAACACAGGAACAAAACTGCATTGATGAGACATAAAGCTAGGCTAGGAACAAGACAGTAGAAGTAAACAAGGATACTGGATTTAAGAACGCGTAGCTTTTGCTATAACCAGCAATATAATGCAGAAGCAAGAAATATTTCAAATGTTATCCAGCCTTTAAAAATTGACCTGTCTATAGGATAGGACATCAATATCAGATTGGTGGGAATCTGCTGCTTGGGGCCTCTGCCGGTCAGCTGTTTGAAGAGGCCATGGCACTGGTGTGAACGCTGCCAGCTTCTCAGGCCCATGACCTCATTTCATTAGCCATATGGTCTGATAGCCGCTCCATTCATGTGAACTCATCAAGCACAGAGGCCTCTTCAAGCTGCTGGTCGATAGATGCCCAACAATCTGATATTGATGACCAATTCTGGAGATGGGCCGTCAATATTGGAGTCCCAGAAAACCCCTCTAATATTTTCTCGGCTTGATTATACTTCATATCTGCCTTTCTATTTCATTTTCTAACATTTTCTCTTCCCCTCTGCTCCGTCATTCCTGTGCAGGTTATATCAAGGTCTCGAATGGATGACTTGCCGAACCGGAGTGAGATAACGGGACACAATTTACTCTGGGAACTCTTTTTCGGTACCTTTTTTACACTACAACATCTCCATGGTTAATTTATAAGAAAACGGGATCGGTCTCTGAGCCACACTTGAATCAAGTGACGCTGCTTCAGAACAACATTGGACAACTGTTAGGTTACACTACACTCGGCCTCCGGAAACAGCTTTCATAATGATCACTGTCGACAATGGTACTTCCGGAGAATTAATACACAACACTGCTGCTTTTTACAAAAATGGCAACTGTTCAGCTGTTTTGGTTTTTAATGGCTCTACATCAATGTCTGCACCGGCCAGCTGTGCCGATTCTGCATTTGTGGTGGTGACATCCTGGAAGCTGCCGTTCCATTGCAGTTGAAGAGCCACAGGTGCCGAATTCTGTTTTTTAAAGGTCAATGTTTTTTTTTGTGACACTACACGCAAAACTTAGTGTTTTTGGCAAGTCTTGAAGCAGACACTTAAAGCTAGGGCTTCACAGTGAGATTCAGTCGACTTCAACTGGCGGTAAAATTGCATCTGTACTTCACTATTTAACTTGCAAAAAATGGCATATCAGCTTTTTGGTAATTTTTTGCAATATCATTTGTCCCTTTCGCAGAGATGGAAAACAGGACGTAAAAAAATGTCTTAGTGCCACCTAGAGGCTTCTTCATTATCGAGGAAAGATGTTTTGCATTATTTTTCTTTCTGCCCCAGAGAGCATTTCCCTGAACACTCACTGTTGGATCGCCATAAGAAGAATCGTCCGTACCCAAAGGCTAACATTAAAGAGGCTGTAAACTATTGATGGTCTATCTGCATGATAAGTTATCAACAATAGATCAGCAAGGGCCCGTTGCCAGGATCCCCTCTGATCAGCTGTTTGCACTGATCTGATTGCTGCAGGAAGCAGACACACTGCAGTGGCCAGGTTTCCTACTGCAGACAAATTCCCCATTCACTTCAATGTAAGCTGTGACTGCAATACCAAATCTGGCCACTGCAGTGGGAACAGAGCTGTCTGCTTCCTGCAGAAATGAGCTCAATGCTCAGTGCATAGCTGCACCAACCTGATAAACTGCTGATCAGAGGGGGTCCTGGGCAGTGGACCCTCACTGATCTACTGTTTATGAACTATCCTGCAGCTTGTCCAGCTATAAACTACTGATGGCCTAATGCTTTAAAGATACGCGAACCACAATACCGCCACAATTTTACCGTGACATGGCGGCTGCTGTGTAGTCCTAGCCTAAAATTGTTTTTATTTACAAATTTTGAAAATTGAATTTTTTTTTTCTTCCTCTGTAACAAAATTCTTGCTTTTCAGGTTTTTACTCCATTTTGTTTCTTGCCAGCAAATATCAGTCTGAGAAAATAACTCGCATATTTACTGTGGATTATAATTTTTAGTTTTGTATACATTTTTAAATAGTTTGTGACTTTTAATACATGTATTGTGTTTTCCTGATTTGGGGGGTAGGTCGGGTTACGCTGAGAATGTCTGTCTGTCTTTTGGACTCTGCGGATTACCCGGTACATCAGGAGGCTTTATGTCATTTGGAACGCTTTTAAGGCTTGATTTGACATGATTGCATCTTTGTGCTCTATTGTGGAGAGGAAGAGGTTAAATGACAGGGCCAGTTATAACTAGTGTATTACGTCTACCATGCACTGGTTATGGTAGGAACTCCTCGGAGGGTGCGTATTGGGTCAATCATGGCCATTAACTTTCAAAGTTTGCTTTTTAACATATTAAGGACATAAGTGAGTCATAACGTTTGGAAAACCAAAGATCCGATACTGAAGGCTAAAGGCATAAACCACGAGGACTCCGCTACATACCTTTGATTGAACGTAGTCATTTGCTTGTGTTATGGTACCTCTTACACGGAGCAGCGATCGGTCAGATAGTTACTTAGAAGCGTAAGAACGACGGTCATTCATTTTTCTTTTACACAGAGCGACAATTATTCACCAAAATGTGATTCGTAGAGGCGATCGCCATGCAAATTTGTTCAAATACCAGCAACTGTGTCTTCACATTACATGACTTGATCAACCAGCAACTTTTTTTTTTTTGAGATGAAAGAAACTACTAGCAATTTGCCGCTCGTCACCCTTCAGTGGCCGTATTTACACCTATAGGGATTCTGTCACCAGGCTCATGATGTTTGACTCAAAGCTGCCTGCATCATGTAGACTGACAGCTCTCTCCCCTTCTTGTATAGGGAGAGAGATCTGCCACTCTGCATGCTGCAGGTGAGAAGAGAATGGCGCTGCCCACCTTCATGACTCGGAGCTCCACTCGGAGTCAAACTTCATGAACCTTATGAGAGAATCTTTTAAAGGGATTGTACCAAGATTTAAAGTTATCCCCTATCCACAGGATAGGGGGTTACTTGATAATCAGTGGAGGGCTGCCTGCTGAGACCCCTGCCAATCTTGAGAACTGGAGACTGAATGGCGCATTGGTCGTGGCGCTTCATTACCCTTTTAATGCTGAGATGCCCTGAGGGGCAAGCACCCAGGCTTTTCTGTCAGCCCCATTGAAATGAATGAAGGAGCGTCCTTGCATGCTTGGCCAGTGCTGCATTCATTCTGACGTCACTGCAGAGTGAGCCCCCCATTCCCACAGTGAAAGGCACCAGGTGACATGGGACCCCTGTTTTTGAGTTTAGCAGGGGTCTCAGTAGTGATACCTCAGTGATCAGACACTAATCCCTGTCCTGTGGATAGGGGATAACTTGAAATCTTGGTACAATCATTTAACGGCTATCATTTGAATTTCCTCAATTGAGCAGTTATTTGGCCGAGAGCCGTCCCGTGTGAAGGTACCTTTTAGTCTTGAGTATTGTAGACGAGCTTCTGGGTTTGGGCTACGCATGTCTTATTTGCATATATTTAACCCCTATGTGTGTTAGTCTTATCTTGTCACACCCTTAGTAATGCCTCAAGTTGGCCATACACTTTGGAATAATGTTAGTTGATATGGGCAGGACTAACAAATCCTAATGTGTGGGTGGGGAGGAATACAGCGATTCTGCATGTTGTATTCCAACATCTCTCCATTTGCCCTCGATGTGTTTTTTCGGATATGTCTGACCGTTTCTTATTCGCTCCTGATGTTCATCAAATTCATGGGGAGATACTAAATTACTGTCAGATCCTATCAGGGTGGCTGAATAACTCCTACCTCACTGGTATAGCTGCCATTTAATAAAGGGGTGGATAAAAGCATGGGGACTTTACTAGCAGATTACTGCACTCCAGCTAATACATTGGCTTTTGTGGGGCAATTAACTTATATTGAATTTCCTTTTGTCACGATTGTGCGAGGCCTTCCTTGACACTTGCATTTCTGAGGACAAGGCGTTCTTGGTCCGTAAACACTACAACTGTATTGGTAATTGACAGAGCTGCTCAGATGGAACCATGGAGCCACCAGATATCTGTCAGTAGAATTGACCATGCCTACTACCAGCTCACGGTCAACTACATGGCTTACCTTGGCTGGTCTTGGGCATAGATATGTAGGACATTCAAAAGAAGGGACATGCGAGATCGTGTCCAAACTTCATGTGTTCTTGTATATTTAACGTGAGAGTTTTACACTAGACTGAAACACAAATTGAGTGCCTTTTAATATATGCACCATATGGGAGCGCTGAATGTGGAAACCTTAACCCTTTCCAATCCAACTTCCCTGCCACCCACACACTCCTCAGCTCTTATTAATTGGGGGTGGGAAAGTGCATTGTGGATTCCTTGGAATTGCTCAACAGAAGTACATCAAAATGAGCAGTCATCATGATGATGATTTTCTTTTTTTTTTAGCAACTTTTTTTGAAAATTAACACTTTCCATTCCAGTGTCGGCCCTCATCCAACATCAAGATTCCCTGCGTAGCTCCAATGTTGGTGGCTGCTCTGTACACGTGTGTTACACTATACAGGACAGCGCTCCATCGGAACTTCTGGTCATCTGGAGGATCGGATAGTCAAAACACGGGTCATGTGCAACAAGTGGGGCTGACATTCCAGTTGGTCTTGGACAACGCTCCTGATAGAAGTGTTTTAGCATTCATTTTTTTCTGCTAACTTTTTGGGTAGTCTTAACTTTTTTCATAACTTTGATTTGTGGTTTTTAGTAGCTTTAAATCAGCTGAAGGTCAACGCTGCCATAGTAGTATTTTTCTTCTGTATGTATTATATGAATGAGGTGCTTTATATGTTGCCCCCTTTCAGTCGAAATGGGCAAGCTCACTAGTTTTACTATTCATTTTAAAAATGAGGATGTGACCATAAAGTATTTGCATCTTTTGTCAGGTGACGACTATGCTAAAGCTATGAAATGTCTTTCAAAAACATACTTTTTTTTTTTCCAAATAAATATTTAATGCATTTTATCAGCGTTTCCTGCTCGTTATTTCTAGACTATTGTTAGGATTATATTGTAGAATTACCATGGGGAAATCCTGTTCCTGGAACATTGCATAGGAACAAGTGCAGCCCTGTGTCTTCTGCGGCTGTCCAGGAGCCTCCATCAGGCTGTTCCCTGTAGATATAAAGCGGTTACCATTTTCTCTGCTCCGCCCACTGCTGCGTTTTAGCATAACTTTATTTGTTCGTATGTTAACACAGTGATGGCGTTCTCTCCGGCAGAATGCGTTATCGCCATTAGAGCAGGTGAACGAAGCACACGTCATCGCCGCAGATCTCTTACCAACGCCACCCAAGCAGACCTCTCATAGTCATTACCCAAAGTGCAGTGGCCAAATATCTTTCCAAGGTCCTAAGAACAGTTACTAATGAAGTACCAGCAACCGCTGTCCTGGTCTCCTGCAGCAAGAACCCACAACGTAGTAATCGTCATATTTCCCAAGAATGTGGGGTTAGCATTGCCTACATAGTCAATTTTGTCTGCTGCAACACCTGACTGAGGACGATCTCAACACGTTCTGCCATCATTCACATTGCTTGAAATGAAGTAAAATTACTGCGTTAACATGGGAATTAATAAAGTTGTGTTGAAACAAAACGCACAATTATTTTTCTCTACAGTCTATCACAGACTTTCATTCTCTTTGCAAAAATTAGTTGAATGCAAGATGGCGGCATTCAAAATGGCTGTCATTTTTGGGACATGGTCTTAATAGGTTTTCCCGTCGTCCGCAGCTTGTATGCAAAATTGGATTACCATCTGCCAAACAATTTCATTCTCTATGGAGGTTTCCACTCTTTTTTCAAAAGTTTATTATTAAAACTTTTTTCATATGTAACACATTTTACGCACTGGAATTTGAAAGACAAATATAGACAATCTTATAGTCCTGTTTAAATTTCCTTCGGTTTCCACTGATGTTGGCAATAACTTTTTCATAGACGAAATGGTCTGCAGTTGTCATCCTGCCGTTCTTGGGGCTCTGAGGAGTTTTTGATTTCCGTTTTCTAGTAATGGATGATTTTGCTGCTAACAAGCAATAACTGTCCACTGTCTATATTCTAGCGGTAGGAGATTACACTCTAACAGTAATAAGGCTGTTTTTGGGAATCCTGTTAAATCTTACATGATTTGGAAAACCCCTCCCAGGCAGTTTTTATTAGGGGACACTCCCAGAAGATATGGCAGATTGTTCCTTCTCCGCATACCCTCCAGCAATAATTACTAACAGTAGGGAAGCGCCTCGCCAGTCTGGAAGGGGTATAGTACCATCTGGTTAGTATTTTGTAATGGGTCTGTAAGCGGTTGGCACTTAAAGTCGATTTGTTTGCCCCTTCAGAAGAGGTTGGCCATTGTAATATTGGCGTGTTTTCTCTTAAGTCCCCCAGTTAAGCAGGTGCACATTCTTCATTTCCCCTGAAAAGGTGTTCTAGCATTTTCTCGTATTGGCTTTCCAGTTTACAGGAGTGTTGGACAGAAGTTGGATTCATTTGTTAGGAAGTGTACATTCCATTATATGAGATGTGTTTAAGAAGGATTGACCGTGACTGCGTGTAGAAGTCATTAGGAGAGGGATGGAATCATTCTTGGAGGATTTGAAATGGAATGTTCTGTTTATTTTCAATGCGATCAGAGTTTAGTTTTCTACCTCTTCTGGCCCAACGGCTGAGGGGTAGATTAGGAATGAAGTAGGTGAGTATTTCCAGGGGCAATTCTAGGATTTCCCTGTTGGGGGTATTTTTAAATTTATAAGTGTGCAGGTTCCAGGCTTGTTAACATCGGAGCTGTTATGGCCTGCAAGTCTAAGGATAGATGGAGATTTGGATATAGTATATTAAGGATTGAGGCCTGGAGAAGATTCCAATGATTTGTCCCCATTAAGATTTCTGTCCATATAACTCCATGGTGGTAGTTGGGGACCTTCCAGCCACAAGGTCGATGGGATTATGTATATCGCTTGGTAAAAGACCATAGGTGGGGTACTCCCAGACCCCCCTGCTAGTGGTGGACATACAAAATACCTGCTGCTACTCTGGGTCTCTTACCCCCCCCCCCCCCCCCCCTCCCATACGAATTTTAAGAGTTGGTTCTGGAATTCTTCTACAATACTATGAGGAATTGCAATAGCCAGAGTGCTACATAAATATCAACTTTTTGATAATAGAAGCATCTTCTCTCAACTATTCTGCCAAACCATGATGGTTCTATTTTTTTTTTTTTCTTCAAGCGAACTGAATTCTTTCTGAATTGAAGAAAACAATGGGTCAAAATTCAAAGGGATAATATCCTTTAGTGGGGAGCATATCTTTATACCTAAGTGGGGATCATGGAAGTCCATTGAAAGGAGAATTCACTTTGTATGTCTCTTTTTAAAGATGCGTTGACATTAATACCTAGAATTTGGGAGTTGCTTATATTTGGGCTGTAATAGGCTTTCCCAAACAAGTAAATCACCTTCTCCACTGCTCGCAGGGAGTCCAGGAGCTCCGTCAAGGACAGGAGCACATCGTCTACGAAAACTCCGATTTTGTGTTCCCCATTGGGAAATGTTTGATATCCGGAGATATTCTGATTCGTTCTGCCATCAGCATTATAAATAGCAATGGGGAGAGAGGGCATCCCTGTCGGCTGCTGTTAGTTATGTGAAAAGATGTTGATGGGGCTCCATCAATCAGGACTCTGGCAGACAGGGCTGTATATAATGCTTGAATTGCCATAAGGGAATTCCCTTTTATTCCATACTTTAAGAACAGCAAAGGCATACTCCCAATGAAGTCTATCGAACGCCTTCTCTGCATCCAGGGCAAGTAGGAGAGAAGGTCTGTGACACAACCCCCATCTTCGCAACAAAGTTCATTGCCCTTCTAGTGCCATCAGCAGCCTGCCTGCCTGCCCTTGACGAATCCTGCTTGATCGCTATGTATAATGCTGAGTAAAATTTCTAGGAGTCTCATGGCCAAAATTTTGGAATATATTTTTGTATCTGCGTTAAGTAATGAGATCGGCCTAAAGTTTTCCGGGGAGTCTGTAGCTTTACCAGGTTTGGGGACAGCCACAATAATGGTTTGTAGCATTTCCTCTGGGAGGTTACCTGTAGACATAGTTTCGTTAAAGGCCAGGGCAAGGTGTGGGGCTACTATGTTTGAGAAGATTCTGTAATATTCATTTGAGAAGCCATCTGGGTCTGGAGATTTGAAATTGTTAAGAATTTTAATGGTTTCACTTCTGTAGTTGAAATGGGCCTCTTTAGTTCTTGTAATCGATCATCTATCGGGGGGGGGGGGGGAGGTTCAGTCTCATCAAAAATTTGTTTATTTCCTTATTTAGTTGGGCTACAGATGGATCATTTTTCAAATTCTAGAGTTTAGCACCAAATTCTTCCGCTATGGCTTGTGCATGGGACAATTTTATTTTGTGGTCATCTGCTTTTAGAATATATGGAATTTTGGATTTGACATGCCTTTTCTTTGCTGTACTTGGCCATCAATTTAGAGGGTTTGTCAAAGGAAGAATAGAAGATGGCCTGCATGAAGGCCGTGTTGATTTTAATTCTCTTTGTAAGAACATTGTTGCTGTTTGGCCATCGGTTGGAGGGAGATTCTATAACGTCCTCTCCTGAGCCAAGAGGCCATTAACCCTTTGCAATCCAATTTTGGATTCAGGGTTTCCTCCTTCTGCCATTATACAATGGTACTATCTGCTAGCTAGAGCCAGTACTGCAGTATAGGACATGCTGGAAAGGCCCCCGACAACAAAGTGGACAGTAATATATAGTAAGAATACCCTGCCGGACGTCTTCCAACACCGTAGCTGTACAGCCTTCCATCAGAATGTCTTTAGACGTCAGACAGTGGATTGGGAAGGGTTAATTCGTGCTTGCGTATATTTTTTATGTTGGACGCCCATCTTTCTCAGAACACCCCTGATAAAAGCCTTGTGAGCGTTCCAGACTGAAAAAATATTTATCTCCGCATTCAGATCAAGTTCTACTGTTTCAGCCTGGATGTCAGAATTTCTGCTTTAGATTTGTAAGACTAAGATCTCTTACCAAATCAGTAACATCCTTCCCATTTGGGTAGTATGGTCTTCTGTCATCTTCGCTGGCATGGAAAGGATCAGTTGCATCTTTGCTGTCTTAGCTGATGTTTTCTGAACATGTCTGCACGCTACCCATGCTCTGGGGGGGTGTTGGAATGGGGGGATCAGAGCAATGTAGTACCGAGGCCATAGATGAAGGAATGTTTGGATACATTATAGCAGCTGCATTTTTTCCACTTCGACATTTGGAGGGGTCTAACATTCAAAAATAGCAGTTAGTGGAATGATCAGTTGGCTCCCCCCAAATTCTTGGTATGGCAAACTTCATGGCTCCATTTTCCCCTCTGAACCAACTTTCAAGATTTTCTTGCAATTATCGCAGCTGACGTGAGGTGCCCATGACTTATCTTCATCACCCACAGCCATCCCAAAATATGCTTTGTAGGCTGCATTCATTTTTGCCGTTGTTGCCAAAGAGTTCTTCTTTGCCCGTTTTCTGATGAACTCTCCGCATACATAACATAAAGCATCTGCAGGATATTCACAACCTCTCAATGCCATACTTGACTCAAATAATCACCAAGTTATCCACAGATGTAAGAAAAACTAATAACAGCATTAAATTATTAGCTTACAAAATAATTACAGTTCATGTATAATCATGAACCCGCACTGTACATATAATCTTCGTCAGCAATGTGACAATCGAAGTTTTGGCTCAATAGCTGTTAACAACCTGTGTTTGTTATTCAAATAATGTGAAAATGCCACTGATTTCCCAGACACAAAAAAAAATTGTTTTTCGTTGCCTACTGATATTGCAGATTACACAAAAAAATGAGCTAATTTTGCAATTTGATATCATATTCGTGTTGAGCACAAAAAAAAAAAGAAATTACAAATTTTATTTCTGTAACATGAATTTTGTAAAATTTGTTGACCAGTGATAAGTCCACGATGGCCCTCCCTCTCGTTGGCTCCCGTACAAGTTGGGTAAGGTAGTTATCTTTAATTGTTCTCAAGAACTTATCGCCATTGTGAGATTCGCAGGTTTCATCTTCCTATATTATATCTGGATGATTAAAGTCTCCCATAATAATTACTTCATTGCGGTTTGACACTTTTTCTATCTGCCTTATTAATATGTTTTCAATTCCTTCTTTTATATTTGGTGGCCTATAGAAAACCCCTATCAGGATTTTGCTATTTTTCTTTGCCTGTACTTCTATCCAAAGAGATTCCTCGCATTCATCTCTTACATCTATATCTTCTTGTAGCCTCGGCATTAGATAGGATTTAACATACAGACAAACCCCTCCCCCTTTCTGGTTCCCAGGGTCTCTTCTGAAGAGATTGTAATTTGTCACATGGCAGGGCGAAGGGAAGGAGGAAGGTCCTTAGATTGTGGAGTGACTGGTACCCAACTTTCCAGGACACCGGATAAGCAACCATGAGCCAACAGCCACAACTCTACAGCAATCTGCCTGGCCCTGCACTGCAAACCAATTTGTCCCATACTGGACAGGAGGAGAGGAGAGGAGAGGAGAGAAGAGAAGGGATGGTACCTATCGATCCTGACTCTGTCCTCGATCACTCTGCAGTATTGCAATCTGGCAGTCATTAGAATACAGGTTGATTTGTACCCAGCTTTCCCAGGCTCCTGCACGCATGTAAAGTGAAAGCTCAAATCACGAACCCGATCTGTTCTATCGCACTCCAGAGCTCTACTATACAGCGGCCACCACCAATTTCTTAACGGTAAATTGGAACACGATTTATGAAAACAATCTTCGGAGAATTTGGTTTTGTATTAACATGGGCAAGGCTCACTAATTAATTTAAAGTTTAATTATCAAATAAAAGAGCAGTGCTTATTTACAGAAAAATACAAAAATGATACAAGATAATCGGCAAGAGACTTACATATGACATCACAGACAGTAAAATAACAGGGATTAAAAGAAGAGTGTTACCATTCTTATGCATGGAGTCTCACGGAATAACCATGGACCAGTCCTCACGTATAGTGACCTCCAAGTGGCTGACCATTTGGGGTCCATGGGCCCCCACTTTTAAAGGATTCCTCAGTACACACCTTCTCCCTACCCCCTCTGAGGTCACACAGAGAAGTGAGGGTTGGGTTTGAGGAACTCTAAAAAAAAAATCATAACTCCCTTCTTCAGTCATATCTTCACACATGGTTGGCTGATCGGAATATGGGCCTATTTTTAATCATGACTTTACCTACGCCCTGAGACCACACATGAGAAGCTTGTCCGAGATACACGATCCTCGGTTCCTGAGCATCGTGCAAAGATGGGAGTCCCTGCATCTTATTTGTGGGGATGTCACATTTCACAAAATACTCTTGTCAGCGGGCTGCGACTTGCAGATCTTTCATAATTTCTAAGTTACATGTTTTCTTTGTCTTGAGTGAACGTCCTTTGTTAACTTTTGGAGCCAAAAGCCACCAGGTCAGGTTATGACCCTCAAGAAATGGGGTGGAGAAGCTCATTGAGACATGAAGCCTTTTCCTGCCCTTATCTACTAATATAAACATTTTCTAGCTCTGGCTTCAGAGGGGCTGTAGGACACCAGAGACCCCCTGGGGGGGGGGGGGGGGGGGGTAACAGCCTTTGCTGAAGTCTACTTCAAAGGTATTTCAGCAATCAGCTTTCCTGGATGCGGAAAAGCATTTAACCCTTATACAGCAGTTTGCCAAACCACATAAGACTGCTCCATCCTGCATGGGTTAACATAACAATGGACGCTGAGACACACAGAATGTCTGACAGGTTAAGTCTTTACATTATCTATGTCGATTAGAGATGAGCGAGCGTACTCGGATAAGCACTAGTCGTCCGAGTAATTTGCTTTATCCGAGTATCGCTGTGCTTGCCCCTGAAGATTCGGGGAGCGCCGCTGCTGACAGGTGAGTCGCAGCGGGGAGCAGGGGAGAGCGGGCGGGAGAGAAGGAGAGAAAGATCTCCCCTCCGTTCCTCCCCGCTATCCCCTGCAGCTCCCCGCTCCGCAGCGCGTCCCGAATCTTTCAGGACGAGCAGAGAGGTACTCGGATAAAGCACATTACTCGGACGAGTAGTGCTTATCCGAGTATGTTCGCTCATCTCTAATGTCGATCTCTCTGGTATCTATCTACCTGTCTAATATCTATCTATCCATCTATCACCTCATCTAGTAAGGGCAAATTCAAAGGGGAAAGATGTCAACTCAGCTTTCCTAGTGTCCTGAAGGACAGGTGATTTATACTGGAAAGCTGGGGGGACACTTTTTTCATTTCTTATACTGCTGGGGTAAATTGAATGCTGCGCTGTGATTGGTTGGGCAACAAAGATGTCTTACTGTTAGAAGGTTTTGCTAAATTAGGCCCAAAAAGATTTTCTCTGCCGTAGTCGTCGCTGAGACAAATGGCTGCCAACGAAGACAGGAGAACGTTTTGTGTCCTTAGTTTTCACCAGTCTGTTCTTTGAGTACAAGGTCCTTTTCAAACAAAGTTTAGTGAAGATCCACCAAGCGGGCGAACAATTCGTAAGCGATACTCCGATTTTAAGGAAAAATGTTGCATCTGTAAGCGAAAATCATCCAGTTGTCCATCGGTAAGCGAGGAAACAGCAGAGCATCCGGCAAGTCCTCAGAAATCCACCGTTGGAGTGAGCAGAGAACCGGACGTCCCGCCGCTGACCGTGTGGGAGATTCAATGCAAACGTTTATGATGTTATTCCTGCAATTGTTACCGACCCTGAAACCAGGCGACAAAGCGCAGCGACGTTCTTTCTGCAAACTTTAATGGAAAGCGACAGTTTCATCGAGTCTTTAGAGTTTAGTGATAAAGCCGTCTTCCTGGCAAGAAATGTAATGTCCGAATCTTCGGGAGGGGAAACCCACCTGTCTACGTGGAGCGTACGGGTGACTCCCCCATGGTGAGTGCGTTCTGCACTATAAGTTACAGGAAAGTGTACGGCCCCTTTTATTTCCATGAGGAACAATCCAAGGATTTTATACCTCAATGTCCTACAGATATGGTTTCTGACGCAGCCGGAACAGGAAATCCCAGATGTCATCTTTCAATAGGACGGGGCACCCCCACCCCCCATTATCTCAATGAAGTCAGAAGTGAGTGGTGACACTGAGCACCAATCAGATGGATTGGCCATGCAGGTGGTGAGGATAGTGAACTATTTTCTTCCTTCATGGTTCCCGGCCCTTACACCTTTTGATTGTTTTTTCTCTGTGGGGTGTTAGAGTCTACATGCCACCCATTAGGGGTGTAACTATAGGGCATGCGGTTGCACCCGGGATCAGGAGCCTTAAGGGCCCCATAAGGCCTCTCTTCTCCATATAGGGAGCACAGTATATGAATAAAGCATTATAGTTGGGGGCCCTGTTATGGGTTTTGCATTGGGACCCAGGAGCTTCAAGTTACGCCTCTGCCACCCACCCTGCGCGATCTGTGAGGGCACATCCCAGAAGCCATTGCATCAGTCAGTCGTGATCCGCTACAACATGTATGGAAGAACCTTGTCTACAGGCTCCATGTTTGTCCAGTGATGAACATGGCCAACGCTGATCACTTCTGAGGGGGACACATTTTTGAAGTTGCCAAACAAAACTTTTTGAGTTTCTGTTTCCATTAATATCAAATTTCTGTATCTGAGTGTCATTAGATGTGTGTTAGAATTAGGCATTCTCCTTTACAGCGCTGCAGTGTTTCTCCTCTAGGTGGCGATAGAGTATGTATATATACATGAAAGGAATTTTTTTATTAGCTGTCTATCTATAAAGAGATTCCTTCGCACGTTTTTTGCATTCATGGTTTTGTTTCTGACCTGGATCCATAGAATTAATCCTTCTGTTTCTGACAGCTCTTTGCGGCTATATATGTAAATGCGGAGCTCGCTTGTTACGGTCTATAAACTTCAAAAACGCACAAGACGTAAAGCTTCTTCTTGTTACCATATTTTGAGTTGATATTTTTATATAGGATGAACTTATGACTTTGGACTTCATCGTACTTTGTCAGGCATAAAAAAGACTCTCTAGTTTATAAAACCCGTATTTATCCAACCTATTAGACAATTCGGGGTTAATAGAGGGGGGTCCTCTGTTCAGGATGTTCACTATAAAGATCGTCTCTAAGGCCAGCTGTACTCGGACGCAGAGAATAGATCCCATGGGGATCAATGGCTTTGTGCACGTTTCCGTAATCTTTCACGTGCATTTCAGTTGCGCCAAAAAAGCTGGAACATGTTCTATTTTATGGCATTTTGCGCAACAGCGGGCCCCTTAGAAGTAAATGGGGGGTGCACAATTGTGCGCAAAATACATAAGAACATTTGTGAAACACTGCGCAATTCCACTGGAAGAAGAGCACATCTGAAGCTCATTAGACAGATTAGCCATTTCAATTGGTGTGTCTGTGTCCTGTGCACAAAAAAAGCTTGGCCTGCGGGCAGAAAAAGTGCAATACAATACGCCGACATACGGGCAAAAAAGTTTCATATAAAGCAAAAAGGTTGCGCTATGGTGTGTGCAATTGCGCCTACGCTCGTGTGAAGCCGCCTTAGTGCTCATTCACACGTGCATATTGTCGCATTTTCTCGTATTTACACAAGTTGTCTAACAATTTTGCAGCTTTTTTTTTTCACAAGTTGCCAATATATTAACTGCATGGGCACTGCTTAGTTAGGCATGCAAAATAAAAATCGCAAGTAGGCCCAACAGTCAGAACAGTCCAAACCCAGAGAACACACCCATAAAAAGGTCACAGGGTTGGCCAGACGCCATTTTGTGGGGCATATTGTGCTTGCTACATTGTTGTGAGAGAGCGCTCAGTCCTTCGGACATGTCTTTTGCCGAAGAGGATGATCTGTTTGCTTGGCTGCTATCTCAGGGATTTGGAGAGCCATGTGAGACACTAGAGGAGGAACTTAAAAGAAAGAAGTTCTGGATTCACCCACTGGTGTCACAGTGTGGACATTAGCGCCATTTCAACTGCCTTTACGCTGACTTGAGGCGTATGCTCGTATTTTCAGGGCTTCCAGAATGGATCAACGTTTCTTTCCAACCAGCTATCCCTCCTAGAGTAGTGGCCCGAAGTACATATATCTGGCCCCTCCGTAACTGTTTTAAATGTCATGTCTTTAGTGTGGATGCTCTGTGCAAATTGTCTTGTCACTTGTTATGTTTATTGCACAGCTGCAGCATGTAAGAGGTTAATGTCTGTGAATGTCTGGAAAATGTAACAATTTGTGTTATCACTAGGGATGAGCGAGTATACTCGCTAAAGCACTACTCGCTCGAGTAATGTGCTTTAGCCGAGTATCTCCCTGCTCGTCCCTAAAGATTCGGGCGCCAGCGCGGGGCGGGGAGCTGCGGGAGAGAGCGGGGAGGAACGGAGGTGAGATCTCTCTCTCCCTCTCTCCCGCCCGCTCTCCCCTGCTCCCCACCGCGACTCACCTGTCAGCTGTGGCGGCTCCCGAATCTTTAGGGACGAGCGGGGAGATACTCGGCTAAAGCACATTACTTGAGCGAGTAGTGCTTTAGCGAGTATACTCGCTCATCCCTAGTTATCACATGAGCATGCAAGATATATGTGTGTACAAGTAGAGAGAGTCCATTCTAGTCAGTCAGAGAGTGAGTGCAAGCCACATGGGGGTACCTTCAACCCTCATGTGGTGAAGAATGGAAGCAGAGGTGCGGTACCCTGGAGTGTGGAGAACAGAAGGCGAGTAAGTCCACCATGCAGTGTCTAGAAGCTTCCCAAAAGTGAGTGCTCACTGGAGTGTTCTTGTCCTCCTCCGGAGTGTGTGTGTCCAGAAGCAAAGTCGTACAGATAACCTGGACTGTAGGCTCGGTGTCATCCTGTGTCCCGGAGTGTCTGTGTCCAGAAGCAGTCATACAGATAACCTGGACTGTAGGCTCGGTGTCATCCTGTGTTTCCTCCCTGACCTCCGTCCTTGTCTTTCCTGCATTGGTATGTGAAGTTTCCCACAGAAAATTGTGAGCCTGCATCAAGCTATCTTCAAGTAAAGTTCCAGTTGTTGACCGTTTCCAGCAACTGAGTTTATTAAGTTAGCAGTGTGTGGACTTGCTTATTTCCCGTCGGATATCCCTCAGAATAAGGAATGGTGGCGTCCCCCGTGACAAAATTCTTCTAGTCCACTATACCATTTATTCAGGTAACCATCACCCTAGCGTTGCCTGGAGAGGCCTGTCAGTGCCTTGGCCAAGGGCCATATGCTTTCCTCAGGGGAGGAGTTGATAGGACTGATTATTTCTAAGTCCCTTTTTATCTGTGGTGTTAGTCTTCTTAGCATCTATCTTTCTAAAAATCAATACATTCTAAGCCATTCCAATAGGACCGCACACGTGGAAGCATCTGTTTCTCATTGGACTTAGCCTCTTGTCATGTGTATGGAAGAGATCACTGTCAATCTCTGCATTGCTTCACAATGATAGGCCCAATTGCTTCTCTTGTCTGGATAGGTTGTCCTCTCACTATAGCTAACACCTTGTTTCCCTGATGATGCTGTTTAGACAGCGAAACATGTGACCTAGTTTCTTTAAATTGTTTGTTTGATTGTTATTTATAAACAGCTGAAAGCGTGTACTTTAGGCAAATAAACCGAATTTGCAATGGTGGTGGTGGGGGTTTAATAAATTTGATTGCAATTTTATGTACATAGCATAGTTTGCTGTGGTATTCTAATTGCCTGACTCCTATTGACTTCTATGGGAGTTACATAAACAGCATAGCACGGGGCGCTCAGCTATTGTTGTCCTGCCAATAAACCCTGACCACCGCATTTGGAGTGCCTGTCCATAGGTGTGATTTAGCCAGTGGTAAACCGAATCACGCCGTTTGAAGCTTTCCATAGCATTGCTATGGAAAGCGCCGGCCCCATGTCCACGAGCGGAGAATCATTGCGATTCTCCGCTCGCGGCGGTCAATTTGCCGCATACTATGAATTGCCCCGATTCTCTGCGGTCAGCCTATTAGATTAGGCTGACAGTCGGAGATTTGTGTGCGGCTCCTGCGGCGGCGATCTGCCGCGGGACTTCGCAACGCCTGTGGACAGGGGGCCTTAGGGTAGTTGGGGGCTGTGAGGGTCGTAACTCAAGATAGATGCAGCGCTGAGATGTGGGACCCAAACCTATGAGACGTTTATGGCATATTCTGTGGGTCTGCCATAAACCTCGGAGATGGGATATCTCTTTAAAATGTATCTAGTCTTTGAGTCAGTTCTTGTACTATCAGCTGTACACTGATGGAAAGCATCTCTAGCCGCACTACGGCTTATGCATTACTTAAACGAGCTTCAGTCGTCTCAGGAGGTTCATCTCCGCTCAGATATGTTCCAGAGACAAACATCTGTAGGTATCTGCAGTTCAGTGCAAACAAGACTTATTAAGATCTAATTTGCATTTAACGAGGACAACATGCTGTGAAATGATATCTACATAGCTGAGGGGTGAGGGAAGGTATGAACCTGCGAACCATGAGATCATTTTACAAAGCAGATGCGGCTCATTCTTCATATATGTGAAAAGGAGAAGACGACAAGAAGCTTTTGTGGAAGTTAAGGCCCATTTACATTGGGCGAGTGTCTGGCAAACGATGCCTAACACTCGTCCCTGTATTCCCGCGCTCTCGTGGAGCTAGCACGGCTAGCTCCCACACGGAGCGGCCAGCAGGGGGCGGAGCAGTGCAGGAGATTTCTCTCCTCTTGCTCCCCCGCCCCTCTGCATTTTCTCAGCCCAAAAGATGAGCCATGACGATCATCGCTCATAGTGCAGTTTAAACAGCAGCCGTTCCATAGCGAATGGCTCCTGTGTTATGTGAATGGAGAGGGGCGGGGAGCGAGAGGAGAGAAATCGCCTGCACTGCCCTGCACCCCTGCTGGACGCTTCGTGTGCGAGCCAGCTATGCTAGCTCCACGGGAGCGCGGGGGTACAGGGACGAGTGTCGAGCATCATTTGCCCAACACTCGCCCAATATAATGGGCCTTTAGAGTCGGACTTCTTTGGCCGATGTTTCCAATTATTCGCAGTGACTATTGTCTTTAAGGATGGATATACATTAAATCAGTTTGTACAAAGTTCTTCCACAATAAACCCCAGTCCCTTCTTGGGCAGCTGCAGGTGTATTAGATGTGGGGCCTCACATGGAGTGCTGACTAAGGGCCTTTCTACTATAGAATTTGCTTTCCGTTTTACTGATTGTGAACTGCATTTTGACGCCCGTAGAAATGTATCGAAGCGGAAAGTCTTCAGTTTCAACCCATTTCTTTATTTTCTGTCTCCATTCCATATTTTACACTGGATCACAGGCGCAGACTGTTGCGCTTTTGTTTCCAGATTTTTATTGCATTGTACTCAATGGGAGGCGGATGGAACTTGAAGATAATGTATTTTTAATTTCCAGTTTTGTCTGTTTTCTCTGGGGTGGTGCCTTTAGATTGGATGTGGCTCAGTGGTTAGCACTGTTGTCTTGCAGTGCCGGAGTTGTAGGTTCACATCTGTACAAGATGGATGTCTATAGAGATGAGCGAACGTGTTCGGCTCCGCCCCTTTTCGCCCGAGCACCGAACTTTGCGAGCAATTCCGTGCTCGGGCGAAAAAAGTTCGGGGGTCGCCGTGGCAGCGCGGGGGGGGGTGCGGCGGGGAGTGGGGGGGAGAGGGAGAGAGAGAGGGCTCCCCCCTGTTCCCCGCTGCTGCCGCCCGCGCCGCCGCGCCTCTCCCCGCCCCCCGACGCCGGCCGAATCTTTACGCGCGGACACTGAAGTCCTCGCTAAAGCCGGTGTCTGGGTGCGTAAGTGTTCGTTAAGAACACGTTCGCTCATCTCTAGATGTCTATATCGACTTTTTATGTTCTCTTTATGTTTATTCTTTTACCAATAAAAGAACAAGTCTGGTGGCTCACTTGTTAGCACTGCTACCTAGCAGCGCTGGAGTTGCAATGAAAGTCAATACATTCAAGCCAGTGTCATGGATGGTAGTGTTCAGTTTTTGCTCTTCTATCCCAATGACAAAGATAGCAAGGAAACTTTGTGAAACCACCCTGAAGACCCATTAGGAAAGCAACCATCTTGAAGCCTCCAATTACCTCCCAACCATACTGATCGCACTGCAGAACTTGTAACAGGAATTTGACACTACTGTTGTCCTCCTTGAGATGTGCAGAGTGAGCTACTGGAAGGGATGGAAGTTGATTTCCATTGTGGAGCAGAACTGCTTTCAGGCTAGTTGAAGAAATGTTGATGAAAAGGCACCAATCCTGTGTGTTACAAGGTATCCCAATTTCACTGAATAGACCTGTCATGTCATGGCAGTAACAGAGCCCATCTTGAAGGATGAAGAAGGTAGAAAACATTTGATGAAGTTTTCTGTGATTTATAACTTGCTCGCTATCATCCAGCAAGTTCCACTGTTTCAGCCTGGATGTCAGAATTTCTGCTTTAGCTTTTGTAAGACTAAGATCTCTTACCAAATCATTAACATCCTTCCCATTTGGGTAGTATGGTCTTCTGTCATCTTCGCTGGCATGGAAAGGATCAGTTGCATTTTCACTGTCTGAGCTGATGTCTTTTGAACATGTCTGCACGCTACCCACGCTCTGTGGAGGTGTCAGAATGGGGAGATCAGAGCAATGTAGTACCGGGGCCATAGATGAATTAGATGAAGTAATGTTTGGATACATCATAGCAACTGCCTTTTTTCCACTTCGACATTTGGAGGGGTCTACCATGCAGAAATAGTAGTTAGTGGAATGATCAGTTGCACCCCCCCCCCCCTCCCAAATTCTTGGTATGGCAAACTTCATGGCTCCATTTTCCCCTCTGAACCAACTTTCAAGAGTTGTCTTGCAATTATCGCAGCTGAAGTGAGGTGCCCATGACTTATCTTCATCACTCACAGCCAACCCAAAATATGCTTTGTAGGCTGCATTCATTTTTGCCAATAATGCCAAGGAGTTCTTCTTTGCCCGTTTTCTGATGAACTCTCCGCATACATAACAAAGCATCTGCAGGATATTTACAACCTCTCAATGCCATACTTGACTCAAATAATCACCAAGTTATCCACAGATGTAAAACAATACAAAAAATAACAGCATTATATTAGCATACAAAATAATTACAGTTCATGAATAATCATGAACCCGCCCTGTACATATCAAAGTTTTTGCTCAATAATAGTGATGAGCGAGTATACTCGCTAAGGGCAATTGCTCGAGCGAGCATTGCCCTTAGCGAGTACCTGCCCGCTCGAGACAAAAGGTTCAGGTGCCGGCGGCGGGCAGGGAGCTGCGGGGGAGAGCCGGGAGGAACGGAGGGGAAATCTCTCTCTCCCTCTTTCCCCTCCGCTACCCCCTGCTGACTGCCGCTACCCCGCGCCAGCTCATTTAGATCCAGGATTTGGGCTTCCAAATGTGCGTTGCGCACGCATCTTGCGCAACAGTATGCACCCTCGATCAGCTGATCAAGGACCGCATACATTGCACAAGTAGCACACCGGACGGCATTGTCAAGCATGGAGCATTCTAGTGGAGATCTACAAATTAACTTACAAAAGTAATGAAAATCAGCTAGATCAGTGTTCCCCAACTCCAGTCCTCAGGTACCCCAACAGGTCATGTTTTCAGTATCTCCTCAGTATTGCACAGGTGATGTAATCATTGTCGGTACCTCAGACATTGCCACAGGTGTTCTTACCATAGGATATCCTGAAAATATGACCTGTTGGTGGTCCCTGAGGACTGGAGTTGGGGACCTCTGAGCTAGATCACTGAGTGAAAGAGGCCTTGTGACAAGCTTCTGAATAACGGAGGCGGCCCAGAAGTGACAGAGACCCAGTGAAAAGCTCTTGAGTGACGGAGTCAGCCCAGAAGTGACAGAGAGCCAGTGAAAAGCTCTTGAGTGACGGAGTCAGCCCAGAAGTGACAGAGAGCCAGTGAAAAGCTCGAGTGGCGGAGTCAGCCCAGAAGTGACAGAGAGCCAGTGAAAAGCTCTTGAGTGACGGAGTCAGCCCAGAAGTGACGGAGGCCCTAGTGAAGTGTTCCTGAGTGACAAAGCACAGCAGCCGGGGACAGCATCTTCCTAATACTGGTAACAGAAAGGCCGTGTTGCAGATTGACAAAGGTCAGAAGGCCACGGTGTATAAATGGTGATATGGCCACCTCATCTCTCCCAAACATAATCTGCCATCTTCCATACAAATTATTTGATCTGCAGTCTGATGTCTGTGGAGAAATGCTGACTAGTTTCACCTCTTACTGAGACAAATGCTGTTTTATCGCTCTGATGAAATTACAGTAAAGAAGGTTTGTTTTAATACTAGGTGATTAGAGATGAGCGAGCATACTCGTCCGAGCTTGATATTCGTGCGAATATTAGGGTGGTCGGGATGCTCGTTACTCGTAACGAGTACCACGCGGTGTTCCGGTTACTTTCAGTTTCCTCTCTGAGACGTTAGCGCGCTTTTCTGGCCAATTGAAAGACAGGGAAGGCATTACAACTTCCCCCTGTGACGTTCAAGCCCTATACCACCCCCCTGCAGTGAGTGGCTGGGGAGATCTGATGTCACCCGAGTATAAAAATCGGCCCCTCCCGCGGCTCGCCTCAGATGCCTTGTGACTTAGCTGAGGGAAAGTGCTGCTGCTGTAGGGAGAGCGTTAGGAGTCAGTGTAGGCTTCAAGAACCCCAACGGTCCTTCTCAGGGCCACATCTACTAGTGTGCAGTACTGTGTTAGCACAGTATTTTTTTTTTTTTTTGTGTCCAAAATTGGATCTGCAGAGCATTGCGCCCTGCAATAGGGACAGAAGTGGGGGGTTAGGCAGGGAGAGTGTTAGGAGTTAGTGTAGGCTTCAAGAACCCCAACGGTCCTTTCTAGGGCCACATCTATCCGTGTGCAGTACTGTCCAGGCTGCTGTTAGCAGTGTTGCATATTTTTTTTTCTTCTCAAAACCGGCTGTGCAGAGCATTGCACCCGGCATTAATACTACAGGGATAGAATTGTGTAGGCAGGGCCAGAAGACATACATTATTCATTGAATACACGCAGTGGGGTCTTCCCTAAGCTAAAAAGGAAAAAAATTATATTTGGCCTGCCTGTGTCAGTCCTAAGGGCTCTGGGTACGTGTGTGCTGCGTGGACAATGTACAAAAATCAGACGCAACCAGCTACGGTTGAGTGCAGCCTTGCGCCAATTTCTTTCCTGCCTGGGAAATCAAATCACTGGTAATACAGCATGCTGAGGGGTAGGGGTAGGCCTAGAGGATGTGGATGCGGCCGAGGACGCGGAGGGCCAAGTCAGGGTGTGGGCACAGGCCGAGCCAGTGCGGTGGCCAGGGGTAGAGGCAGGGCCAGACCGAATAATCCACCAACTGTTTCCCAAAGCGCCCCCTCGCGCCATGCCACCCTGCAGAGGTCAAGGTGCTCTACGGTGTGGCAGTTTTTCACAGAGACGCCTGACGACCGACGAACAGTGGTGTGCAACCTTTGTCGCGCCAAGATCAGCTGGGGAGCCACCACCACCAGCCTCACCACCACCAGCATGCGCAGACATATGATGGCCAAGCACCCCACAAGGTGGGACGATGCCCGTTCACCGCCTCCGGTTTGCACCGCTGCCTCTCCCCCTGTGCCCCAACCTGCCACTGAGATCCAACCCCCCTCTGAGGACACAGGCAGTACCGTCTCCTGGCCTGCACCCACACCCTCACCTCCGCTGTCCTCGGCCCCATCCAGCAATGTCTCTCAGCGCAGCGTCCAGACGTCGCTAGTGCCACAGTTTGAGCGCAAGCGCAACTATGACGCCACGCACCCGCACGCTCAAGCGTTAAACGTGCACATTGCAAAATTGATCAGCCTAGTGATGCTGCCGTATAGGCTTGTGGAAATGGAGGCTTTCAAAAGCATGATGGCGGCGGCTGCCCCGCGCTACTCGGTTCCCAGTCGCCACTACTTTTCCCGATGTGCCGTCCCAGCCCTGCACGACCACGTCTCCCGCAACATTGTACGCGCCCTCACCAACGCGGTTACTGCCAAGGTCCACTTAACAACGGACACGTGGACAAGCACAGGCGGGCAGGGCCACTACATCTCCCTAACGGCACATTGGGTGAATTTAGTGGAGGCTGGGACAGAGTCAGAGCCTGGGACCGCTCACGTCCTACCCACCCCCAGAATTGCGGGCCACAGCTCGGTGGTGGTATCTGCGGCGGTGTATGCTTCCTCCACTAAAGCACCTTCCTCCTCCTCCTCCTCCTCCTCCTCCTCCAACGCAACCTCTGTCTCGCAATCAAGATGTGTCAGCAGCACGTCGCCAGCAGTCGGTGTCACGCGGCGTGGCAGCACAGCGGTGGGCAAGCGTCAGCAGGCCGTGCTGAAACTACTCAGCTTAGGAGAGAAGAGGCACACGGCCCACGAACTGCTGCAGGGTCTGACAGAGCAGACCGACCACTGGCTTGCGCCGCTGAGCCTCCAACCGGGCATGGTCGTGTGTGACAACGGCCGTAAGCTGGTGGCGGCTCTGCAGCTCGGCAGCCTCACGCACGTGCCATGCCTGGCCCATGTCTTTAATTTGGTGGTTCAGCGCTTTCTGAAAAGCTACCCCCACTTGTCATACCTGCTCGGAAAGGTGCGCCAGCTCTGCGCACATTTCCGCAAATCCCACACGCACGCTGCCACCCTGCGGACACTGCAACATAGGTTTAATCTGCCAGTGCACCGACTGCTGTGCGACGTGCCCACACAGTGGAACTCTACGCTCCACATGTTGGCCAGACTCTATGAGCAGCGTAGAGCTATAGTGGAATACCAACTCCAACTTGCGCGGCGCAGTGGGAGTCAGCCTCCTCAATTATTTACAGAAGAGTGGGCCTGGTTGGCAGCCATCTGCCAGGTCCTTGGAAAATTTGAGGAGTCTACCCAGGTGGTGAGCGGCGATGCTGCAATCATTAGCGTCACCATTCCTCTGCTATGCATCTTGAGAAGTTCCCTGCAAAGCATAAAGGCAGACGCTTTGCGCTCGGAAACAGAGGTGGGGGAAGACAGTATGTCGCTGGATAGTCAGAGCACCCGCCTGTCTATATCTCAGCGCGTTGAGGAGGAGGAGGAGGAGCATGAGGAGGATGAGGAGGAGGGGGAAGAGACAGCTTGGCCCACTGGTGAGGGTACACATGCTGCTGGGCTGTCATCCTTTCAGCGTGTATGGCCTGAGGAGGAGGAAGAGGAGGAGGAGGAGGATCCTGAAAGTGATCTTCCTAGTGAAGACAGCCATGTGTTGCGTACAGGTACCCTGGCACACATGGCTGACTTCATGTTAGGATGCCTTTCTCGTGACCCTCGCGTTACAAGCATTCTGGCCACTATGGATTACTGGGTGTACACACTGCTCGACCCACGCTATAAGGAGAACCTTCCCACTCTCATTCCCGAAGAGGAAAGGGGTTCGAGAGTGTTGCTATACCACAGGGCGCTGGTGGACAAACTGATGGTAAACTTCCCATCCGACAGCGCTAGTGGCAGAAGGCGCAGTTCCGAGGGCCAGGTAGCAGGGGAGGTGCAGAGATCAGGCAGCATGTACAGCGCAGGCAGGGGAACATTCTCCAAGGCCTTTGCCAGCTTTATGGCTCCCCAGCAAGACTGTGTCACCGCTCCCCAGTCAAGGCTGAGTCGGCGGGAGCACTGTAAAAGGATGGTGAGGGAGTACGTAGCCGATCGCACGACCGTCCTCCGTGACGCCTCTGCCCCCTACTGTGATAGACATGATTATTTATAAAATGTCTATCGATTAATATAACCCAAATGTATTTTGCTGTTGTAATGACTCTAAGCTTTGAGGAGTTTAAAGGACACACACACAATCTAATCATAGTATTTGCTAGACAATGGATGTCTGATGTAAATGTTAGTTAAGTACATAGAAGTTACACAAGAGACCTCTAAGAGTTAAGGGCTATAGTGTTATGTGTATATCCTGTGTTCAATACTGTGTGTTTACCTAGGCCCCCTTCCACTCCTCAAACACAAGCTAGTTAAACAAATGATTTGTCAACTACACAGAATTCCTTAAGGCTGTCTGCATGCTAAAGAAGACAAAGTCCATACTATGGCGGACGTGAGGAAGGGTGGGTAGGGAGGCGGGAGACTCTGTATAATCTAGCGAATAAGACTATATATATGTAACTGATGTAATCTGTTAAACGCCCATAAAGGGCGGTTGTCATGTGTTATAATAAAAGGCTTGAGCCTCTACACATTGTAGAGACTCTCCCAGTTTTAGACCAGCATTGGTGTCTGACCTGGTTCGATGATGTCTGCACAATTCGGAAGCAGCAAAATACCCCAAAGCCTGCTGGAGAAATCATAATCCAGATCAGTGGCGTCCCTGGGTGGGCGAGTGGATCTGTGAGGTCACAGCCTGGAACGTACAGAGATCGGCAGATGGCACGCAGAACTCAGGGGCCCGAAAATCTACAGAACACGGTAAGATTGCTTTATGTATATCTACCGATGTGAGCTGGGTTCTGACTGCTTTTCTGCCTGTTCCTGATCCAGACTGGACCTTCACTGAAAGACAGGTAATAACTCTAGTTCTGTCCACTCGGAAAAATCACCATGTTACCTGTCTAGGGGTATTTTGTACGCTGTGTCTGCTATGTCTGACACGGTTAAAAATTGTGTATGCAAGACCAAGAGACAAATTCTGTGAGGGTTAATGTGTCGGGAGGGCGGACTCGGCTGTTTACGTCTGAGGGAACACGCCAGTGACACTTTCTCCTAGGTAAAACTAGTGTGAGGTTAGGAAGATTTATGATACGTATACTTACCTTTATGATTGAGCGTGTTATGTTCTCATATGTGGAAAGGTATAGCCGTGCTTTGTGACGGCTGATTTCTCCAGAATATTGTTGAGGTTTTGGTCATTGAAAATAATCGTCAGTCTCTGTGTATAGCTAAATGTCCTGTCTAGATCGTGTACAAGAAGTGCTCTTGGGGATTACTAGACGGTGGGTTGTTAAAAAAGGTAGATGAGATATATATATATACCTTGAGCCGTTGTGGGTATTCTCCAGTAATCCCGTCTGTTTGGTACTATAGAAAGAATGTGCAGTGTTTATTGTTGGGGGGAGGGCTGCTGATAAGAGTGAACTGAAAGCTTTTTCCAATTAACCCTTTCTGTTTACTTTGTCGTTCCCTGTGTTTTGTAGAATTAATGTGCATTGTAATCTGAGTGGGAAAGAGAGGTTATATGGGAAGGATCTGAAGAAAGCAGATTTTACAAGAGAAACACTACTGTGTCTTCGAATAGAATGAATAGGAACTTCGAATAGAATAGAGTTGAGCAAAGTGAGCAAGGACAAAGGTCATAGAGCTTGTGATTTGGTTGCTGATGGGAAAGGATCAGGAAAAGTTGCAGAAAGAAATGTCAGGTCATGGACAGATAAGATAGACTGTAGAAAGCTTACAGAAGATGAGCAGGAAGCCTAGCAGAAAGAAAGGTGTTTTTAGATTGCTAGGAGGAGGTATAACGTAGTTAAGAGATTGAAGAGGGGAAAGCATGTAGTGGGGTATGTGTATTGCTTATGAACAATGTAATGTCTTTGTGTTGACTACAGCCCCTCCCTGTAATGGCGGCCGTGCTTGCAATGTTTACAATCCAACATAGTGTGACTCTGCAGTAAAGGTAGTGAGGCCTGCCCCCACCCTGAAGTTACTTCCCCCATGTGCTCACTTTCAGGGTGTGTGATGTTACTTCCGGTCCCTCCCCATCCGGGACAGGACCTGGCCCCGCCCCTTCCTCCTCCAGCGGCCATCTTGCCTCACCTGGAAGTGCTGCTACTCCTGGGCCCGCCCATTCCTCCAGCGGCCATCTTGCCTCACCTGGAAGTGCTGCTACTCCTGGGCCCGCCCATTCCTCCAGCGGCCATTTTGCCTCACCTGGGAGATCTGTAGCCCCGCCCCTTTCTGCCTCTGGCGGCCATTTTGCTGCATTTGGGAGGCCTATATTCCCCAATGCCACTGTATCCAGTGCTAACATCATGATTGTCTGAAGTAAGGTTTTGTTTGACCAGACTTTGTTACGCTCCAAGATGTGGCCACTTTGGATGTGTGATAAGTTCAGGGAAACAAACCTTTGTGAAGATGCAGCTTGGGACATAGTAGATGACTAAGCTGGTTTATAGTGCATGGAAGATTGGAGTTGATGCATGGGGGGCAGAGACCAGGAATACATGACAGGGGACGCTCTCTCATGTTCCCAGGGGCTCTGTTTTCCACCGCCCGCTTCTCCAATGGATACTCAGACAGATGATGTTATGGAAGGCTCCTACAGATGGAATAATTTCACTATAGTCACCCAGCAAACTTTTTCATGCAATTTGGTGAAGTAATTTTACTTTTTATGTGAAGAAAGAAGGACTGAATTGCCTAGAGTAGGATGTTAATTCATCCGTATTCTTTAGTTTTTCTTTAAGTCTTTGGTATATTCTAGTGTCAGTTTACACTGAAGCTATAATTATATTCCGACAGGAGAGTAAAAGCTAAACGCTGGCCATACCCTGAAATACTATTACACTGGGTGACATAAAATTTGAATCGTGTGGCGCCCCCTTGTGTTAAAAAATGCTAACTGCGACCTGAAGGAAAAAAAAAAAAAAATTTGTAAGGAGATTTTCGCTCAGACTTCGCTGTATACAATGTCACCTTGACCTACAAAGTGCTTGTTTTTGTGCCTCTTGGTTTACTAGTTTGAACGCAATGACTCTTTTTCCATTGAGTATTCCTGTTCAAAAGGGGGGAGGCATAGGTGATCTGGGTCATAGATGATCTAGGTGTTGTAGATCAGCTATTGGGTTTGGAAAAAATAAATAAAAAAAAATAAATGGAATAAGATAACAAGATTCCGAGCCATGTGAAATAGAACATCAGCATGATTATTTAGTACTAATACAGTAAGAAACTGCAGATATGCAAACAGTAACCAGAACCTCTGTTGATAATGCATATGTTGAGCTTTTTGCAGATGGTACCAGGGTGAGGATTGATGACTCCACATCGGATATGCAGTGGTCACACAACAAGATGTCCTAGAAGCAGGAGTTCTGCCTCCGCATGTCTCAGTACAAGAAGCGGAATTGAAGGCCCTCACTGAGGCGAGTAGAGTGGCGAGAGGTAAGACCGGCAACCCTTTACACTGACTCCTGGTATGCATTTGGCACAGCTCATGATTACGGCCCAATATGAAAGGCCAGACAGTTTTTACCTTAGCAGGACAACCAATTGAGAATGGTGCAGCGGTACAGAGTCGCATGGAGGCCCTGCTTCTACCTGACAAAGTTGAGATTTCGCACCGAGTCCTACACTGGAGAGGCGAGAGACGACACCCTTGCTGACAGCGCAGCAAAGGCAGCGGCCCTCAAGCCGTGGAAGAAAGAAGAAAGATACTGACAGCATGAGTCAGTGGTAAAAAACTTTGGACATTGACAAAAATTTGGACTTTGATATGCTAAAGACTTTTACAGTTACAAGCCAGCAAGGAAGAAAAGAATAAATGGACTAATATGGGAGCAGCAGAAACAGGACAGCGTGTGGTGAACGGTCAACAGCACTTGCCCACCACAGTTCCTGTATCCCATGATGGCCCAGCTGATGGACGGAAAGACCCACCTAGTAAACCAGCAATGACGACGACGCTTGAAAGAGGTTAGGCGACTTCTGGGTTCTCTGTAGCTGCTGCATCATTTGTCCAGTTTAGCATGATCTATGCCATAGGTAAGACAGGGCAGAAGTAAATTTGCCACATCACACTTGCCTGGACCACTCTACCCATTTCAGGGATTGCAAATTGACTACGTTCAGCTCCCACTTGTTGGGAAGTATGACTACGTGCTTGTTGTTGTTGATGTCTTTGCAGGTTGGAGGCTGACCCTGTTACCAAGGCAAACAAGTAGGTAACCGCAAAGAAGCTCATGAACAAGGTAAATTGTGAATATGGGGTACCAGAAGTGATTCAGAGTCAGACAGAGGTATAAACTTCGCAGGTGAATGTAACATGTTATGTCTGCTCTGGGTGTATCCCAGGCCTTTTACATACTGTACCATCTTTAGTGTAGTGGAAAGGTGGAGAGACGTAGTGGCACGCTAAAAGTAAGATACTTAAAAATGACGCCACTTTGGAAAGACTGTCATCCAATAGCCTTATACAGTGTTAGATATGAACCCAGGGGGGATTATACATTATCTCCCTACGAGATTGTTTGGGCTAGCCCCAAGGCTAGGTCTTTACTATCCTCAGTGGTTACAATTACAATCTGATGTGTTGACTGAGTATGTGATTTCCGTTGTTAAAGCACTAACCAAAGCCTATGCACAGGTGTTCTCTTCCAGACTCAGAGGCAGACACTGGGACACATATCTTGCAGCCTGGGGATTGGGTGTGCGTCAAGAAGTTCCTCAGGAAGCACCCTCTTGAGCCCCGATTTGATGGCCCCTACCAGGTGCTTCTGACTACTGCCACAGCTGTGAAACTAGCCGAAAGACTTACATGGATCCATGCTTCATACTGTAAGAAAGCTTCAGATCCGGGAGACCAGTCTTAATTGTGCCAAAGACATTACTCTGGTTAGGGCTAGTGAGAGAGGAGGGTGGCAACTGGAATCCTTAGTCGGAAGAATATAAGGGTATGGTTACCTTCTAGTATAACTCGTCCAATGCTCAAGTAGCCGCATATTCCTTCGACTATTGTACTGTGGTCCCGTGTCTAGGCGCAAGATCCCACCGCAGGCCAGATTTAGCTCAGTCCAGCTGGTTATATGACTTATATACCCGGGGAATACAATATGTTTGCGCCACTGATAACGTCTGGGGAGAAGACTGCCGTTATTGGGGATTAGTGGGATGGAACGCAGGAACAGACTAGTCCTATAAACCGCGAAGTGCCTTAAATAAGAAAGATAAGAGCGGGAAATCCCTAATTAGTCGTATAACCCTCCTTGAGAATAATAAGGACAGCAGGTATTGGAAGGCTGAACTTAGTATGCTGCTTGGTTTTAATGCGGTTGTTACATTAACCATGGGAGATCCAAGCCCGGGGGACGGGGAGACTTATAGTCTGGGGACATACCGGTACGGGAGGACAGATCCCTTAGGGAAGTTTAAAATAAGGGATATGGTAGATGCAGCCGAATGGAAGCCTTCACTTAGTCCCGTGCCCATAATTAACCCCCTCCGCCGTAAGATAAAGACCTTGACGAACATGATGATCATAGCCGACCCTACCTTTTGTGGACACCTTGACAGTAGCGACTGGCTACTCTGACCAGAATCTCTGGTTGGAGTTGATGAGGTACAATGCTAACAGGAGCAACAAGTCTAACTGTTGCGTGCGCGGTAGTGCCCGACTACACTCGGGGATGGTCCCCCTAAATCTCCCTGTAGATGCTGAAGAGTGGTTTATTAGTCTCTTCACGAACATTTCCGCTAATTACACTGTCCGTGAGAAATGGAAGAAGGAATACTCTATAACTACTTAAGTGTTTTGCACCGGAGAGAGTATTACTGACTACCCTGGAAACTACACCTGCCAGGCAATTAGGCAGGGTGGAGGGAGATTTTTGGGAAACTCAGCAATATTTCCCTTGTTTAAAAAAGATGAAGAGCCAGTTCCGATAATGCCAACCACATACGCTACCAAAGAAAAGGAGAAATGTACTAGTACTGTGCCTGCCCCGATCTCCTAAGATGGATTGTCAGTGGAATTCCCATTTGCCAAGGGATAGTGCAGAAGACCTTAGGTTCCAGCGAGGGCACACCCTGTGGGGTGTTAACTTGTACAGATAGAGGGTATGGATGCCCGGAAATGAGCCCAGGGAATCCATGGCCTCCCTCTGAGGTAAGGTAGGGATCCCCCCCCTCCTAGGAGTAGGGACTTACGGGCAGTGGGAAAACCCTGACGCAAGGGTGAGGTGACTTGGCCGTGTTCACCATTAGGACTATCTCCAGGAGGGACATTGGTGTGGGTGAAGATTAGGGAGTCCCACGCCGTGCGTACCTGTGCACGCTACTAGTATTGTAACATTATGCTAGAGCGAGAAGAGAGACCCCTGGTGGTAGTTTTGATCTACACGTATACATTGACGTCATAGGATAGCCAAAGAGGGTACCTGACAAGTTTTAAAAATTAGAGACCAAGTTAAAACTAGAATCGAGTCCATTTTCCTGGTCATTAGGGTAAATAAACGTTGATTGGATTAATTATGTTTTTTATAGTTAGCAGTGGTTTATAAATTATACTAGAGACGCCTTATAGGGACTAGTCGACCAATAGGACCTACCTCGACTATGACTTTTTCAAAATAGAATGACCTTAGATATGACTTTAGCTAAAAAGGGGAGTGTCTGTAAAGATGATAGGGGAGACTTGTTGTACCTACATCCTAGACGACACGTGACCCGCGGGTAAAGACGCACTTGCCATTAAGAAGCTGACCGCACTGACTAAAAAGAGCTAACTTTTGGGATCAGCACTCGCCATGGATGAGCGGGTGGTAAAGGATCCTGGCACAGACGGGCGTCGCTGTTGTATGTGAACTGATTATCTTTTCTGTTCTAGTCTGCTGTGTTATCCCCTGTGTCAGAGAGACCTGTGAAACTGATGCTGGAAAAGCCGCCCCCACCATGAGTTTGCTGAATGCATCCCCAGAAGGAGTGGACAAGTCCTACACCCCCTTGAAGACTCTAAAACGAACCTTCAACGCGCTCCAGTTATAGGCTCATGCGCAGAAAACTGTGAAAATTAGATAGAGAATTAGAGGATAGACATTTTAAGGGGGGATTGTGATAGACATGATGATTATTTATAAAATGTCTATCGATTAATATAACCCAAATGTATTTTGCTGTTGTAATGACTCTGAGGAGTTTAAAGGACACACACACAATCTAATCATAGTATTTGCTAGACAATGGATGTCTGATGTAAATGTTAGTTAAGTACATAGAAGTTACACAAGAGACCTCTAAGAGTTAAGGGCTATAGTGTTATGTGTATATCCTGTGTTCAATACTGTGTGTTTACCTAGGCCCCCTTCCACTCCTCAAACACAAGCTAGTTAAACAAATGATTTGTCAACTACACAGAATTCCTTAAGGCTGTCTGCATGCTAAAGAAGACAAAGTCCATACTATGGCGGACGTGAGGAAGGGTGGGTAGGGAGGCGGGAGACTCTGTATAATCTAGCGAATAAGAATATATATATGTAACTGATGTAATCTGTTAAACGCCCATAAAGGGCGGTTGTCATGTGTAATAATAAAAGGCTTGAGCCTCTACACATTGTAGAGACTCTCCCAGTTTTAGACCAGCATTGGTGTCTGACCTGGTTCGGTGATGTCTGCACAATTCGGAAGCGGCAAAATACCCCAAAGCCTGCTGGAGAAATCATAATCCAGATCACTACAACTACTGGGTGTCGAAGCTGGACACGTGGCCTGAACTCGCGCTGTATGCCCTGGAGGTGCTTGCTTGTCCTGCGGCTAGCGTCTTGTCAGAGAGTGTGTTTAGTGTGGCTGGGGGAATCATCACGGATAAGCGTACCCACCTGTCAACCGACAGTGCCGACAGGCTTACACTCATCAAGATGAACAAAGCCTGGATTTCCCCAGACTTCTCTTCTCCACCAGCGGACAGCAGCGATACGTAAGCAATACGTAGGCTGCACCCGCGGATGGAAGCTACGTTCTCTCTCACCATCCAAAACGGGGACATTTCTGCTTCATCAATCTGTGTCTAATATTCCTCCTCCTCCTCCTGCTCCTCCTCCTGAAACCTCACGTAATCACGCCGAACGGGCAATTTTTCTTAGGGCCACAAGGCTCACTCATATAATTTTTCTAAACAATTTTTATACGTTTCAATGCTCTTAAAAGCGTTGAAACTTTAACTTGAACCAATTTTTCGTTAAACTGGGCTGCCTCCAGGCCTAGTTACCACTTAAGCCACATTAACCAAAGCGATTAATGGGTTTCACCTGCCCTCTTGGTTGGGCATGGCCAATTTTTTGGATGTACATTAGTACTGTTGATACAGCAATTTTTGTGGGCCCTCGCCTGCAGTGTAATCAAATGAATTTTTAGCCCACCTGCATTACAGCTGACGTTACATCCGCTGTGTTGGGCAATGCAATGGGATATTTTTGTGTATCGCCGGTGGGTTCCAGGGAGCCACCCATGCTGTAGGTGCACACAGAGTTTAACCTACATCTGTCCACTTGTAAAGAACCCCAGTCTGACTGGGGCATGCAGTGTGGGCCGAAGCCCAGCTGCATTAAGCACGACATTACTACCTCAGCTGTGTTGGGCAATGCAATGGGATATTTCTATGTACCGTCGGTGGCTTCCTGGCACCCACCCATGCTGTGGGTCCACAGGGAATTATAAATGCATGTTTCCACTTGTAAAGAACCCCAGTCTGACTGGGGCATGCAGTGTGGGCCGAAGCCCACCTGCATTAAGCACGACATTACTATCTCAGCTGTGTTGGGCAATGCAATGGGATATTTTTATGTACCGCCGGTGGGTTCCAGGGAGCCACCCATGCTGTAGGTGCACACGGAGTTTAACCTACATCTGTCCACTTGTAAAGAACCCCAGTCTGACTGGGGCATGCAGTGTGGGCCGAAGCCCACCTGTATTAAGCACGACATTACTACCTCAGCTGTGTTGGGCAATGCAATGGGATATTTTTATGTTCCGCCGGTGGGTTCCAGGGAGCCACCCATGCTGTGGGTCCACAGGGACTTCACAATAGGGAGTTGTACCTGCCTGTGTCTATGAATTAAAAACCGCGGTCTGACTGGGGCATGCAGACACCTTGACAGAATGAATAGTGTGTGGCACATAGGTTCCCCATTGCTATGCCCACGTGTGCAGCTCCTGATGGCGGTGGCACAGGATTCTATTTCTCATTGCTTCTGTACAGCATTGTGGGCTATCACCCCGCCCCTTTTAAAGAAGGTCGCTGCCTAGCCGTGCCAACCCTCTGCAGTGTGTGCCTGCGGTTCCTCCTCATGGCAGACGCACTTCTAAATAGACATGAGGGTGGTGTGGCATGAGGGCAGCTGAAGGCTGCGCAGGGACACTTTGGTGTGCGCTGTGGGGGGGAGGGGGGGCGGTTGGGCAGCATGTAACCCAGGAGAAGTGGCAGTGGAGTGTCATGCAGGCAGTGATTGTGCTTTGTTGGAGGTAGTGTGGTGCTTAGCCAAGGTATGCCATGCTAATGAGGGCTTTTCAGAAGTAAAAGTTTTTGGGAGGGGGGGGGGCCCACTCTTGCCGCTATTGTGGCTTAATAGTGGGACCTGTGAACTTGAGATGCAGCCCAACATGTATCCCCTCGCCTGCCCTATCCGTTGCTGTGTCGTTCCCATCACTTTCTTGAATTGCCCAGATTTTCACACAAGAAAACCTTAGCGAGCATCGGCGAAATACAAAAATGCTCGGGTCGCCCATTGACTTCAATGGGGTTCGTTACTCCAAACGAACCCTCGAGCATCGCAAAAAGTTCGTCCCGAATAACGAGCACCCGAGCATTTTGGTGCTCGCTCATCTCTATAGGTGATATACCCGGGTGTTGCATGGCGATTGTATGAACAGCAGTCCTGGAATATACAAAGTGGGCAACAAAAATGAGCCCAGCACCACATTCTTATGAAAGCTGTCCAAAAAAATATTTGTGTTGCCCATAGCAACCAATCACAGCACAGCTTTTATATTACCTCCGCAATATAAGAAAAAGCAACCAATCGCAGCACAGCTTTTATTTTACCTTAGCAGTATGAAATGAAAGCCAGGATGTGATTGGTTGCTATTGGCAACAAAAATTACACCAGTATTAGTCGCCTGGTGCTGAAGAACCCTCATGCCAAGTTTCACTCAAATCGGACCAGAACTGTGGCTTTGTATACGACACAAATAAACAGATTTTGCGTTTTATATGTAAAATGTCCCTAACCACCGGCCTCTGTATATTACTGACCCCTCACCTATTGTGATATACAGCGCTGGCGTCACGACATCACATTATCTACAACACCGTAAAACATGTTGGGCTCCACTGCAGACGTCAGTACCTGCAGAGCTGTGGTGATATCCAAGTAATTCTGTCATTGGTTGTTAGTAGAGATGAGCGAGCACCAAAATGCTTGGGTGCTCGTTATTCGGGACGAACTTTTCGCGATGCTCGAGGGTTCGTTTGGAGTAACGAACCCCATTGAAGTCAATGGGCGACCCGAGCATTTTTGTATTTCGCCGATGCTCGCTAAGGTTTCCTTGTTTGAAAATCTGGGCAATTCAAGAAAGTGATGGGAACGACACAGCAACGGATAGGGCAGGCGAGGGGCTACATGTTGGGCTGCATCTCAAGTTCCCAGGTCCCACTATTAAGCCACAATAGCGGCAAGAGTGGGCCCCCCCCCCTCCCAAAAACTTTTACTTCTGAAAAGCCCTCATTAGCATGGCATACCTTAGCTAAGCACCACACTACCTCCAACAAAGCACAATCACTGCCTGCATGACACTCCACTGCCACTTCTCCCGGGTTACATGCTGCCCAACCCCCCCCCCCCTCCCCCCCACAGCGCACACCAAAGTGTCCCTGCGCAGCCTTCAGCTGCCCTCATGCCACACCACCCTCATGTCTATTTAGAAGTGCGTCTGCCATGACGAGGGACCGCAGGCACACACTGCAGAGGGTTGGCACGGCTAGGCAGCGACCCTCTTTAAAAGGGGCGGGGCGATAGCCCACAATGCTGTACAGAAGCAATGAGAAATAGAATCCTGTGCCACCGCCATCAGGAGCTGCACACGTGGGCATAGCAATGGGGAACCTATGTGCCACACACTATTCATTCTGTCAAGGTGTCTGCATGCCCCAGTCAGACCGCGGTTTTTAATTCATAGACACAGGCAGGTACAACTCCCTATTGTGAAGTCCCTGTGGACCCACAGCATGGGTGGCTCCCTGGAACCCACCGGCGGTACATAAAAATATCCCATTGCATTGCCCAACACAGCTGAGATAGTAATGTCGTGCTTAATGCAGGTGGGCTTCGGCCCACACTGCATGCCCCAGTCTGACTGGGGTTCTTTACAAGTGGAAACATGCATTTATAATTCCCTGTGGACCCACAGCATGGGTGGGTGCCAGGAAGCCACCGGCGGTACATAGAAATATCCCATTGCATTGCCCAACACAGCTGAGGTAGTAATGTCGTGCTTAATGCAGCTGGGCTTCGGCCCACACTGCATGCCCCAGTCAGACTGGGGTTCTCTACAAGTGGACAGATGTAGGTTAAACTCCGTGTGCACCTACAGCATGGGTGGCTCCCTGGAACCCACCGGCAATACACAAAAATATCCCATTGCATTGCCCAACACAGCGGCTGTAACGTCAGCTGTAATGCAGGTGGGCTAAAAATTCATTTGATTACACTGTAGGCGAGGGCCCACAAAAATTGCTGTATCAACAGTAATAATGTACATCCAAAAAATTGGCCATGCCCAACCAAGATGGCAGGTGAAACCCATTAATCGCTTTGGTTAATGTGGCTTAAGTGGTAACTAGGCCTGGAGGCAGCCCAGTTTAACGAAAAATTGGTTCAAGTTAAAGTTTCAACGCTTTTAAGAGCATTGAAACATATAAAAATGGTTTAGAAAAATTATGAGTGAGCCTTGTGGCCCTAAGAAAAATTGCCCGTTCAGCGTGATTACGTGAGGTTTCAGGAGGAGGAGCAGGAGGAGGAGGAGGAATATTAGACACAGATTGATGAAGCAGAAATGTCCCCGTTTTGGATGGTGAGAGAGAACGTAGCTTCCATCCGCGGGTGCAGCCTACGTATTGCTTACGTATCGCTGCTGTCCGCTGGTGGAGAAGAGAAGTCTGGGGAAATCCAGGCTTTGTTCATCTTGATGAGTGTAAGCCTGTCGGCACTGTCGGTTGACAGGTGGGTACGCTTATCCGTGACGATTCCCCCAGCCACACTAAACACACTCTCTGACAAGACGCTAGCCGCAGGACAAGCAAGCACCTCCAGGGCATACAGCGCGAGTTCAGGCCACGTGTCGAGCTTCGACACCCAGTAGTTGTAGGGGGCAGAGGCATCACGGAGGACGGTCGTGCGATCGGCTACGTACTCCCTCACCATCCTTTTACAGTGCTCCCGCCGACTCAGCCTTGACTGGGGAGCGGTGACACAGTCTTGCTGGGGAGCCATAAAGCTGGCAAAGGCCTTGGAGAATGTTCCCCTGCCTGCGCTGTACATGCTGCCTGATCTCTGCGCCTCCCCTGCTACCTGGCCCTCGGAACCGCGCCTTCTGCCACTAGCGCTGTCGGATGGGAAGTTTACCATCAGTTTGTCCACCAGCGCCCTGTGGTATAGCAACACTCTCGAACCCCTTTCCTCTTCGGGAATGAGAGTGGGAAGGTTCTCCTTATAGCGTGGGTCGAGCAGTGTGTACACCCAGTAATCTGTAGTGGCCAGAATGCGTGTAACGCGAGGGTCACGAGAAAGGCATCCTAACATGAAGTCAGCCATGTGTGCCAGGGTACCTGTACGCAACACATGGCTGTCTTCACTAGGAAGATCACTTTCAGGATCCTCCTCCTCCTCCTCTTCCTCCTCCTCAGGCCATACACGCTGAAAGGATGACAGCCCAGCAGCATGTGTACCCTCACCAGTGGGCCAAGCTGTCTCTTCCCCCTCCTCCTCATCCTCCTCATGCTCCTCCTCCTCCTCCTCAACGCGCTGAGATATAGACAGGCGGGTGCTCCGACTATCCAGCGACATACTGTCTTCCCCCGCCTCTGTTTCCGAGCGCAAAGCGTCTGCCTTTATGCTTTGCAGGGAACTTCTCAAGATGCATAGCAGAGGAATGGTGACGCTAATGATTGCAGCATCGCCGCTCACCACCTGGGTAGACTCCTCAAATTTTCCAAGGACCTGGCAGATGGCTGCCAACCAGGGCCACTCTTCTGTAAATAATTGAGGAGGCTGACTCCCACTGCGCCGCGCAAGTTGGAGTTGGTATTCCACTATAGCTCTACGCTGCTCATAGAGTCTGGCCAACATGTGGAGCGTAGAGTTCCACTGTGTGGGTACGTCGCACAGCAGTCGGTGCACTGGCAGATTAAACCTATGTTGCAGTGTCCGCAGGGTGGCAGCGTGCGTGTGGGATTTGCGGAAATGTGCGCAGAGCTGGCGCACCTTTCCGAGCAGGTATGACAAGTGGGGGTAGCTTTTCAGAAAGCGCTGAACCACCAAATTAAAGACATGGGCCAGGCATGGCACGTGCGTGAGGCTGCCGAGCTGCAGAGCCGCCACCAGCTTACGGCCGTTGTCACACACGACCATGCCCGGTTGGAGGCTCAGCAGCGCAAGCCAGTGGTCGGTCTGCTCTGTCAGACCCTGCAGCAGTTTGTGGGCCGTGTGCCTCTTCTCTCCTAAGCTGAGTAGTTTCAGCACGGCCTGCTGACGCTTGCCCACCGCTGTGCTGCCACGCCGCGTGACACCGACTGCTGGCGACGTGCTGCTGACACATCTTGATTGCGAGATAGAGGTTGCGTTGGAGGAGGAGGAGGAGGAAGGTGCTTTAGTGGAGGAAGCATACACCGCCGCAGATACCACCACCGAGCTGTGGCCCGCAATTCTGGGGGTGGGTAGGACGTGAGCGGTCCCAGGCTCTGACTCTGTCCCAGCCTCCACTAAATTCACCCAATATGCCGTCAGGGAGATGTAGTGGCCCTGCCCGCCTGTGCTTGTCCACGTGTCCGTTGTTAAGTGGACCTTGGCAGTAACCGCGTTGGTGAGGGCGCGTACAATGTTGCGGGAGACGTGGTCGTGCAGGGCTGGGACAGCACATCGGGAAAAGTAGTGGCGACTGGGAACCGAGTAGCGCGGGGCAGCCGCCGCCATCATGCTTTTGAAAACCTCCGTTTCCACAAGCCTATACGGCAGCATCTCTAGGCTGATCAATTTTGCAATGTGCACGTTTAACGCTTGAGTGTGCGGGTGCGTGGCGTCGTAGTTGCGCTTGCGCTCAAACTGTGGCACTAGCGACGTCTGGACGCTGCGCTGAGAGACATTGCTGGATGGGGCCGAGGACAGCGGAGGTGAGGGTGTGGGTGCAGGCCAGGAGACGGTAGTGCCTGTGTCCTCAGAGGGGGGTTGGATCTCAGTGGCAGGTTGGGGCACAGGGGGAGAGGCAGTGGTGCAAACTGGAGGCGGTGAACGGGCATCGTCCCACCTTGTGGGGTGCTTGGCCATCATATGCCTGCGCATGCTGTTGGTGGTGCCTCCCCAGCTGATCTTGGCGCGACAAAGGTTGCACACCACTGTTCGTCGGTCGTCAGGCGTCTCTGTGAAAAACTGCCACACTGTAGAGCACCTTGACCTCTGCAGGGTGGCATGGCGCGAGGGGGCGCTTTGGGAAACAGTTGGTGGATTATTCGGTCTGGCCCTGCCTCTACCCCTGGCCACCGCACTGGCTCGGCCTGTGCCCACACCCTCACTTGGCCCTCCGTGTCCTCGGCCGCGTCCACATCCTCTAGGCCTACCCCTACCCCTCAGCATGCTGTATTACCAGTGATTTGATTTCCCAGGCAGGAAAGAAAATGGCGCAAGGCTGCACTCAACCGTAGCTGGTTGCGTCTGATTTTTGTACGTTGTCCACGCAGCACACACGTACACGGAGACCTTAGGACTGACACAGGCAGGCCAAATATAATTTTTTTCCTTTTTAGCTTAGGGAAGACCCCACTGCGTATATTCAATGAACAAGAAGTTTAATATCTGTGGTGTGGCCCTCAAAAAGTGTCACACAACTATAGTGTAGCAGAGTTATTAACTCTAGCAGAGCAGGTATTTGCCAGTCAGGAAAGACAATGGCGCTAGGCTGCAGTAAAGCGTAGCTGGTTGCGTCTGATTTTTGTACGTTGTACACGCAGCACACACGTACACGGAGACCTTAGGACTGACACAGGCAGGCCAAATATAATTTTTTTCCTTTTTAGCAAAGGGAAGACCCCACTGCGTGTATTCAATGAATAATAAATGTCTTCTGGCCCTGCTTACACAATTCTATCCCTGTAGTATTAATGCCGGGTGCAATGCTCTGCACAGCCGGTTTTGAGAAAAAAAAAAAAAAATGCAACACTGCTAACAGCAGCCTGGACAGTACTGCACACGGATAGAAGTGGCCCTAGAAAGGACCGTTGGAGTTCTTGAAGCCTACACTAACTCCTAACACTCTCCCTGCCTAACCCCCACTTCTGTCCCTATTGCAGGGCGCAATGCTCTGCAGATCCAATTTTGGACAAAAAAAAAAAAAATACTGTGCTAACACAGTACTGCACACTAGTAGATGTGGCCCTGAGAAGGACCGTTGGGGTTCTTGAAGCCTACACTGACTCCTAACGCTCTCCCTACAGCAGCACTTTCCCTCAGCTAAGTCACAAGGCATGTGTGGCGAGCCGCGGGAGGGGCCGATTTTTATACTCGGGTGACATCTGATCGCCCCAGCCACTCACAGCAGGGGGAAGTTGTAATGCCTTCCCTGTCTTTCAATTGGCCAGAAAAGCGCGCTAACGTCTCAGAGAGGAAACTGAAAGTAACCGGAACATGGCGTAGTACTCGTCACGAGTAACGAGCATCCCGAACACCCTAATATTCGCACGAATATCAAGCTCGGACGAGTACGTTCGCTCATCTCTAGTTGTTAGCCACATATTGTACTTCATTTGGGTGGTAAAAATAGACAGATAAATTATACATAATCTATTTAAAGCGTCAAAACTGGGAAACTTTTGAAAATAGTCATTTTTTTCACATTTTCAACTGCAATATCTGAAATATGTGCAAACATACCGTAAAATGTTTTGATAGATATATATCTTCATCTATTTGATTCTGGAAGCCGTCACTTAACGATGAGGCGGGCACCCGCCGCCCATACGCAATACATTTGTGTATGGGCTGCAGGTCTATCCGCGACCATAGAGCACAATGGGTTTATGTCGCAGATATCCGCAGTAAAATAGCACATGCTACGTCCTGTTTTCTGCAATATTGCGGGTTGTGGGTCCCCTTGTCATGGCCTAGTGTCAGCGCGAGAAAAAGATTTAAGAAAAAAAATCTGTACTGAAAATGCTCAAAGGCGGCTACTAGGTACACGCAGTCGCCGTCCGGCGGCGCACGAACAGGTCGGATTGAGCATGTGGGAGCGTGCAGCGAAATCCGGCCCTGTGCCCCGCCGGTGACCGAATGTAACTTTGAATATCTGTATTGCGAATGGCTCAGGCAGGATTTGTAGCGGTTATAGCGTTCAATGTCGAAATGACTTCAGGGACTTCCATATTCTTGATGCTATTGAAGAGTTTTGTCAGAGCGTCATCCTTTGCTATCGGGAAGAGCGGCGGCGCAACACTTGGTGGAACTGCAACGTGAGGGGAATCTGGTTGGTGCAGAAGTAGCCCCTCTGCTCACCTGTAGACCTGCACCCACCGGGTCTCACAGAGCTTGGTCCTTTTTTGATGAGGAGACAGTAAACAGCAGTTCTTTTCTCTCACCGATGGCTGTAGTTTCGCTGCACTCTGGTAATCCCATCCTTTGGGGTTGCCCTTCTGACGGTGGCGTCGCCGAATTCCGCGTCTTGCTCCCGCTGTTAATAGTGGCATCAGATTTGGACACTAATGATTTATTTGCTTTGGAGACTTTGTGTCGTAACAAAGCGAGTGACAACTTTTCCACGACGCTGATGACAAATTTCACGTCTTTGTCTTCCAGAACTCTAAAATGGTTCAAGAAATCTAGCAGATTTTGGTGACTTGTAATGCTGCTGCTGGACTCCCGAGGTTCCCCGGCCGGACCTGTCACTGGATTCTCTGTATCGGTCTCTTGTTTCGTGTTGTCGTTTTCTTGTGTAGAAGGCACTTGAGGCGTCGGGGATGTCAGGAATTTCGGTTATGTCCACAATGTTCATTTTTTGCCTTCCAAATTCCTTTTCAACTTTAAGACAAATATCCCTGAACTCCTTCTGATTTTTTTGCCCTGTCACTACATACGAAGGGTGATGTGTTCTCAGATAGTTCGCTCTGTGCTTGGTGCCAGTGATATGCATGAACATGTGTGTGAGTCCAGACTGGCACTTACACAGCTTACACTCATATTTGTTAGTACCGCGACGTCTTAGAGTTTGATAGATGTACTCCAGACCCAACGCGGGTTCGGTGCCTTTGCAGGCGTCGATCTGTTCTTGTAGCGTTGCGCTCCGCTTTACCTCAACAGGCTCCTCCTCCTTTTCCTCCGGCTCCTCTGGGTTCGCTCTTAGCGCCTCTTCTGCCTTCCGGTGTTTGACGCCCGAAAAATGATTTTGAAGATTAACTGCCGAAGTGCAAGAAATGCCGCAGAGACGGCAAAAAAATGGCGTTGTGGGCTCCAGGTCCACTGCTTTCCTTCTTAGAGCCTCTTCCGCCTTACGGTGTTTGATGCCCAAAAAATGACTTTGAAGACTGACTGCCGATAAGCAAGAAATGCCGCACAGATGGCAAAAAAAAGCTGGTTTGGAATCGTTGGGACTTGAAGACGCTTCTTCCATCATTATTTTCTTATCCACGTAAGACAGCAACGTGTAAAGAGTCCGAAGAGCGGCCGATCTCAGAGACCACAACGCAGGCAGCTGGAGGGGGCACCGACACACTGCCACGAATCACCACAGTCTAGGGAGAGGCCGACACACGGCCACGAATCACCACAGTCTATGGAGAGGATAACACACGGCCACGAATCACCACAGTCTATGGAGAGGATGACACACGGCCACGAATCACCACAGTCTAGGGAGAGGCCGACACACGGCCACGAATCACCACAGTCTAGGGAGAGGCCGACACACTACCACGA